>NC_051154.1:42176762-42254262 GCF_013339745.2 Dermacentor silvarum | reverse complement strand
TACGCCGAAATTGATGTCGGAGATTTTTGAAGTCTCGCGCGCACCTGAGGACGTGTTACACCTGACGTCCACACGCAGATGTCAGCGGCATACATTGATATATGGACAGCATTTGGTATGCGTTCAACGAGACCGACAAGAACAAGGTTGAATAGTGTGGGGCTCAAGACGCCACCTTGGGGAACACCACGGTATGTGCAGTGTTGAGACGTCGGACCGTACTCGGTCTGCACAAAGAATGACCTCATGTGTAAGTAGTTGCGGGTCCACCGGTACACGCAGCCACCAAGGCCAACCGATTCCAGAGCATCAAGTATGGCATCATGAGCAACATTGTCATAAGCTCCTTTTACGTCCAGAAACATAGCGACCGATAATCGTTTACATCTCTTTTGATGCTGGACGTAAGTGACCAGATCGATGACATTATCGATGGAGCAGCGGAGACGTCGAAAGCCGGCCATAGCATTTGGATAAACTTGGTGGGGTTCCAGGTACCACTCCAATCTGGCAAGGATCATGCTTTCCATCACCTTCCCTACGCAACTTGCCAGCGCGATTGCGCGGTATGACGCGAGCTCTAGTGGTGACTTGCCAGGTTTGAGGAGTGGCACCAGGCGGCTTGTCTTCCATTCTTGAGGAACGTTTCCATCCTGCCAGGATTCATTGAATATATCCAGCAAGGCATTTCGAGCTCGCTCACCCAGGTGGCACAAGATGCGGTACGATATGCCATCTGGTCCAGGAGACGACGACCGATTACACAAAGCAAGAGCCGCATCAAGCTCCTCGGTGGTGAAAGGCAAGTCCATGCGTGAGTCCCGTGTATGCGGTTCAATGTTATCCATACCAAGGGAGCCTGTGTAGGTTGATTGACCTGCAATCTTCCTGCAGAAATCTTCCGCTACCTCGATGTCCTCTCGACGTTGGAAAAGGGCCAAGGCTTTGAATGGCACGCGTTGTTCGGGAAATGTACGTAGGCCTCGCA
Organism: Dermacentor silvarum; assembly: GCF_013339745.2. Lineage (NCBI taxonomy): Eukaryota > Metazoa > Arthropoda > Arachnida > Ixodida > Ixodidae > Dermacentor > Dermacentor silvarum. The sequence goes on along the minus strand of NC_051154.1, from coordinate 42,253,274 downwards.
CGGTTCTCCATATATGAGAAAGATTTTCGGGGGTCTAGGGATTCACAAAATTTTGCCCACCGTTGAGATTCCAGTTTGGCTATTCGGCGCTGGATTTTCTTCTGCGTGCGTCTGGCTATTCTGAGATCATGGATGGACTTTGTGCGTCGGTATCTTCGCTCGGCCCGCCGACGAATCGCACGGAGTCGCTCTAACTCCACGTCGGATTTGGAGAACCTTGGATTGCGTGTCAGCGTGCACATCGCATTCTGCGTTGCCTCCTTGATAGCTTGCTGAAGGCCAGAAGGGAGACCGTTGCGACAAGCTTCTTCCATGTTGTTTTCGAATATAGACCAGTCAATTCGCCGGATTGTGTTTGGGGAATGGCAGCTGGCCATACCTTTGATCTTAAGGTAACTGGGGATATGATCACTCCCATGTGTCTCAATGTCTAAAAACCACTTTACACGAGTAGCCAAGCGACGCGACACAAAAGCCAAGTCTAAGCAACTGCTGTATGATGAACCTCGTAAAAAGGTAGGGCTCCCATCATTAAGCAGGGACAGTCCATGGTCAGATGCGAATGAAGCCAGCCGTCGGCCGGTTGCGTTAATTTTAGAGCTTCCCCAGATAGGGTGGTGGGCGTTAAAGTCTCTCGGGATAATCCATGGACCAGGGGTTGCTGTCAAGATGTCTTCTAGTCTCTTGCTATCAAAGCGGGTTGAAGGGGATAAGTATCCCCAGCTAAGCAAGAAGGTGTATCTATATATAGGGGCTGCATCTACATCTATATATAGGGACTACATATGCTTTTCATGAATTGCTTTATGTGAGCTTTAGTTCAAAAAAAAAAATCGCGGGTATGGGCGTTTGTGTGGCCTGTTGAGATGCGCCGTTTTGTTCAAGTACCGACAGTAAAAGCAGTCGCCAAGACTTGTTTTCTTATTTTCACCTTATATTTTTACAGTCAACTCTGCACCATTGCCCCGGAGGTGCAACGTTGAAAGATATATCAGCTCGTTTGCTCTTTCATAAAACCTGCATCGCCTGCCACGGCACCTCGGCCATCTTTGTGCACGGCCGCAAAGCCAATATCATTTAAAGCTGGGCCCACCGTAACCACCTAGGCGCGCAATTATTTCGCCGCACCCTCAGCTCTTGCCTCTGGCTCCCTGGGGATATTTCCTTCTTCGTTTTCCGCTTTGGCATCACTAATTAGTTTAGCCAACATGCGACGAACAAGGACGCGCTACCGGCCTCTGGCCTGCCCGTTCGTGCCAAATATCGACCAGCAAAACGGTCGCGCGACCCGGGCTGGCACAGACTGCGTGGGGCTCCAGGAGCGGCCGCCGGGAACGGCAGCGACGCACTACACACGTAACCGCCGGCGCGCGTGCTGCGCGCGTAGCTCGGCGCCATAAAATGAGAAGTCGATCCTTCCCCCCTCCTTTTCCCGGCTGCTCCTCCGGAATTCATACCTTTACAAACTGAAGCGCCGCTGGAATGGCGGCCCCGCGCGCGACGTGGGGGGATTCCTTTTAGTGCCCATAAAGCGAGCGTCCGCGAGGAGCGGGTTTTTCGGCACCGCAGAGCCAAGCGCCGTGCACTGTACTACCGCTGCTGCGACGCGTCTCACGCCAGCGGCGAGTGCAGCGTGCAGGCCGCGTCGTCGACTCTGCGGCCCGTGGGAAGGAGGTGGAGGGAGGGACGTGCTTCTCCTTTTGAGCCAGAAGCAGCAGCCCCCCCCCCCCCTCTCCCCTTCCCTTTCCTCTCCTCTTTCGCCGCCGCAGGCTTCGTGTGGCGGCAGCAGCAGCAGCAGCAGCAGCAGCAGCAGCCACACGCGTCCTCATCGGCAAGGCGCGTAAAATGGGGACGTGCGCCGCAGTTCCAATGGGGTGGGGAAAAGGCAACGAGAGCGCGCGCCCCGAGGAATGCGGAGGGACACCCGCTCTCCAACCCCCTCCTCCCATCATTTGTCTGGTGTGCTTCGGCGGGTCAATAAGAATCGTGTCTTGTATCGCAACCTGCCACCGGGCCCGTCTACAGGGCCCGCGGGCTGCCACCGCTCCTTCCGTGGATATTCTGTCGGGAGGAGTTTTCAGGCTGCCTGCCCGCGTTTGTTGTTCGTCTCGTACTTCGCGCATTGCTTTTCGTCGCGCGCGTGTGCGTGCTTCCCGTGAAACGAAACGCCGCGCAACTGGAGAAGCCATTTGAAGTGCGCGATCTCGGCGTGAGCGGCATAACGACGTCCGGGGCAAGGCAGGTATATGCAATGTTCACCGCGAGAGCGCAATTTCATGGGGCGGAATTTGTTCCGTAACCCGACTGCTCGACCTAATGCGAAACGGGGGCATTCAGAGCAAGCGGCGCCCATGAATCATTATTCGAGCCTCGCTCTGTCTTCTCTCAAAAAGCGCTCTTCGGGCGTGACTTGAGCCACCGAAAAGCTTGCCGATATCAATCAAAACGGCCTGCGATACGTAGGCCGGTCGTGGAAGTCGATGACTTCAAAGATGTCAACTTTTGTACTTCGCAATATTCATCAGTATATGAAGCCAGAAGGGAGAGAGAGAGAAAGAAGAGAGCTATTTAGGATAATATACTAGCACAAGACAATCTCGGCAATGCTGTCGTCGAGGTGCAGCTTGCCATATCTTAAGCAGAAATGCGGTATCGAAACTCCGGCTACTGTCTTAGCGGAAGTGTTCAAGTAGAAATAACACTTTCTGTTTCAAAGCAGTATTTGTGGCGTTTTTTTAGTTTTTTAAAGGGAAACGAATGAGAGACATGTTATTCATCGAAGTAAACCGACCTGCTAGGCCTGAGATAATGTCCGCCTACAGTATATACCATCAAGTTAAAAAGCTTCTTCGTGAGTTTTGGCTGCTTTTCTAAAAGAAAACGTTGAAGGCGTGCGCTCATTAAGTTGGTCTCCGTTCTCTTTTTACGTGCGGAGAAAAGAATCTCCGCTAAATAACCGCTTTGTCTCGTATAAATATGGGTGCCCGTTAGGAAGATACATTGCGTCACAATACTGTCACGTTGTAGTGACGGCGAAAAATAAAACTTTTCACTCTTTATTGGGCGAACTTGCGCCCAGCAAAACAAGCAACACTCAAAGCACAACATAGCGGCGAGCACAGTCGTCGGTCGTCGAGATCTGCATTCTACGGGTCGAGTACGCCGGCTATTTATGCACGATTCATCGTAGATTCCAGCGTAATCGCTGCTGCTCGCTTATGTACGCCACTATTAGCGTCGCGCACGCAATTAAATTGGATAAGTCAATTTCGCTATAGAATCGGCGAACACATTCAGGAAAGATGCAGGCGTATCTTGTGCTGAGCGATACATCTGTAACAGTGGTTAGACGGTCAAAAATGATCGCTGCAAAAAAAGATAAACGATGTACGCGTGTGAATATATACTGTCAGGTCGCTCGGCATTAGCCGCGTCTGTGGTAAAAAGAAACATGCTTCTTTTTTTTTTCTGCCCACATAACAGTGCGCCGTTGCTTGTTGTGGCATACCCGCACGTTGTTCCCGTACAAGGACATACTAATGCGTTTGTGTCCCTTGGCGGCAGCGTCGCATTCTCTCGCAACGGGACACCCCATCTTCTCTCTCTCTCTCTCTCTCTCTAATGTCCTGCGCAAGTGGGCAGCGCGCGTCAGACAAGATTTTATGGAGCTTTATACATTTTATGGCTTCACGCAAGAACAGCCGTCGTGCCGGAAGCGCCTGTCGCCAGATGGACCGACGGCTGATTCTCGGTCCGGGCTCGCACAGGCGTCATCGGCACACACGTCACGAGCGCTGGTCGACGTAATTTCTTTCCATCTTTTCATTTTTTCCCTTTCTCTTTTTTGCTTTCGCTTTGCCAGCTTACTTGTGATGTCTCCCCCGTTTCGGGCGAGAAAAAAAAGCCGTTCACGCCACACACACATCGAGCGCGCACACATCACAGACACGCGCGCACACGTTGCACGTGTGTGTATGTGTGCGAGAGAGAGAGAGAGAGACAGGAGAGATAGAGAGAGAGAGAGAGAGAGAAAGAAATAGAGAGGAAGACCATCGCCAATTACGAAGCAAAAACGAGGGCGATGAAAAATGGACTTTGTCAAATTGTCTGTTTGCTTTCGGAACAATTGCTGCGAACGGCCCTTGAAGCAATAGCGAACGCTACGCCTTTTCTCGTCGGTTTCTGATCGAGATCAAAGTAGGCGTATGTTCCCTGCACTCAGTCGCATTTTTTTTTTCGCTAATGATTAAACTTGCGGGCGGACAACGTCTTGAAGCCTTGCTCTGCAAATTGCTTCTTGCCACATAACCAGGGCGGTCAACGTCTTGTGCTTTGCTTTGATTAATGTTGTTTGTTCGAGCCCACTCTTTTTGTCTACGAAATGCTAAAGCGTCTGGTGCCGGAAAGGGGGACACTGTAATGATCTTTACTTGCCGTGCGCTGCACTTGCGTAAGATTTGTGAAACACGCGCGTGCTTCTCGGGCCGTAAATTGCCAGTTAGCGCTGCAGACACTTATTACTCAGTTAGCGTCACCCTCCTCTTCCTGGAATATTTCTCCTAAATATAATTTCGCGACCCTAATTACATTCTTTTTGTCAACATAACTCCTAAATTATACACTATAATAAAACTGATCTGTTTTTGTTCCATAACGAATGGCCGCAGTTCCATTTTGGGTTCATTGTGCCGCTGCTATCTACCATGATGATACTAGCAATTAAAACGAGTGATTTTCTGATATATACACTAGGATATTATACATGTTAGCTTCAACACGGCCAAGAAATCTTCCTGCATGTCTACCTGTTAATTGCGAACGGCGTTGGACTATAATGCAAATGCGCGGTCATTACTCTGTATCCCCCAAACTAACTAAACAGCGTCGTACATAACACACTTTACGTAACTCTTCCGTGTTTGTAATTTATTTCAATTTTCATGGAACAGCTCCGGTCCTTAGGCTACGCGTGAAGCAACGCGCTTGCTAATGCCGTTAATTTTTGCTTGCGACAGAAACACGCATTTTAGGCGTTTTTTTTTTTTTTCCTTAACTCCTCAAACGCTTGTTTGCATGCGCACGCGCGATGCCCGCGAGATTGATTTCCTCTTCTCCTTCGCGTTGGTCTTCCTTACAAAGAACGCACACCGCACATGTAATCAGCAGAAGGATATTACAGCGAAGCTGTTAGCCTCGAGTTGTAGTTGGTCGGGATTTTTCGCGGCGTTGTCCTCACGGAAAAAACAGCATTCTGCGATTGAAGCGAAAATTGCGCACATTCGATCTTTGGTGTCACACATACGACATACATCGTAGCATTCGGTTCAATAAAGAACGTGCTCAAAACAAGCGTTCAAAGCACATAATCGATGATAAGGTGCTCCTGCTAGCAATTTGAAGCACGTATATAAGCGCTCCCCGCACACGTTTCCCAGTAAAGATGACTGTTGCGCAAGCTGCCGCGGCGACGGCAGCTTCCGACGTGAGGAGTGATGTCACTAGCCTTTCATATATATATATATATATATATATATATATGTGTGTGTGTGTGTGAAGGAAGTATTTCTTCGGATTCGGTGTTTCACAAATTAAAAGAAGCCCAGGCGCACGTAGAAAAGCAAAAACATTTAATTTCGACATTTCGGCCGGGGTCCGGCCTTCATCAAGAGTGATGAAGGCCGGTGATAAAGGCCGGACCCAGGCCGAAACGTGGATATTAACTGTTTGTGCTTTTCTAAGTGCGCCTGCACTTCTTTTAATATATATAAGAAACCAACCATGCGGTACAGATTGTCTTTGGATTTGGTCTTGGCCACGAATGTAGCGAAAGTGGTCGCGGAACCCATCGCGGTGTACCACAGCGACCACAAAGCGATTGTCACTACCATTACTCTAAAGCAATAAAGCATTGCATACCCCCCCCCCCCCCCTCTCTTTCAGCAGTTGTAGAGGTGGTTTTCAACAGCTTCGCTGGACATACACTTTCGCAGGGCTGGGATGGCGAGTCAATTTGTTTTTTCATGGTGGACGATTTAAACGAACACGTTCTGTTTTGAATCACTTTTCGGTTACGCACTGCGCCATGGTCACGTAGAGGATAACCGGCGCTTGCTCCCTTTGGCGCTGGGGCCAGTGTTTGTGTGTCGCGAAGGAAGTAGCTTTTTTGCTTGCGCGTTATCATTCGCGCGCGAAAGGAGGCACATTCCTCCTCTTCCCAGCAACAGCCCAGCGCCCGGAACGTGACGTAGTACCAATAAAGAGGCCTATCCATCATTGATATCTGCGAGCGCGGGCTCGTCGCACTTGAGCCAGAAATATACGTTGCCTCTAGCAATAAAAGCTGTGCGCGCGAGCCAACTCGTGGCAGACTGGAGATAACATTATTACGCCAGTTACGCGGATGCGCGTATACGACCGTGTCACTTTTATTTCTGTTTTCTTTTTTTTTTTTCTTCTGTTATCCTACTTTGAAGGTAGAGATGATAGACGCGGAAAAAGATAGGAAGAATAAACCCGAAGGGCAAACATACGCTGAATGATCCGACCAGTAAGAAAAAGATAAAACGGTGATATAAGTTTATAACTCATACGAAAGAAGCAAACGCGTGAAGGCACGTTATGTGGGTCCATCGAACAAATTTGAAATGCAGAGACGTGCAGTTCGGCACCCCACTCATTGTCCGCTTGCAACACTTTGAAGAAGAAGAAAAGAGATGTAAACACCGGAGTTCTTGTAATCGTTAGTTTTATCTTGCTCTTCTTGATAGATAGATAGATAGATAGATAGATAGATAGATAGATAGATAGATAGATAGATAGATAGATAGATAGATAGATAGATAGATAGATAGATAGATAGATAGATAGATGCCGTGCGCTGTAGTTCGCTGCTCAATGATTAACACGCTGGTCATTATTTGTATTACATGCCATTTTCGTTTTTTTTAGAGCTCTCGCAGCAAGGCAAAGGAGAGGAGCGCTAAAAGCAGCCGGTCGCAAGACATCTCCCACTTTTCCATTATCCATAGCAGAGAAGAAAGAGAAGAAGGAATGTAAAAAAAAAAAAAACGGGAAGGGGGGGAAAGCATTAATTTTCGTGAAGCGTGGTCGCTACAGTTGATCAAATGAGCGCTCTCGCCGGCACTCGCTCTTCGGTTTATCGCAAGATAAAAAAAAAAAATAAAAAAAAAGGAAATGGGAATAGAGGACAGAGTCGGTGACAAAACGCTTCTAGAAATTTGAAACACGCTCGGTGGCTGGAAAATTCGCTTTCCGGCCGCACGCATCTCACGTGACCGGGCTTGCGTTTGTCATGCGTCGGCCCATCTGCTGCCGGACGTCGCGGTGAGCGCCGGCCGATTGTCGCATCGAGTTACGCACAGCCGACTTCGCCGGCGTCACGAGTCACCGCGACACGAGAGGTTCGGCGGCGAGGCCGCCCTGGCAGGCGGCCAGCTCTGCGTGGGGCCGACAGCCCCGCGAATGCCACCCATTAGAAACCAGCTTGCTTTCGTGGGCCGCGTTTGCTGGCTGTACTGCTCCGATGCCGCGCCGCTGTCAAGGCTCGCCGCCGCCTGATCGATTTCCAATTCGCTTTGCATATACACAACCCAAACTGGCTGGACGGTAGAGACAAGCGCGCCGCGGCAATCAATCTCGCGACGGCTCATAACGACCCGGCTCGCCGTGTGTTATATTACTCGAGCGGTGCCTCCGGAGTGGTTCTTCATCACTGTTATTCACACTCACGCGATCACGGAACGGGCGATGAGGGAGTAAGGATAGGATGCGGGCACCAGACGTCGTTCTATCACCCCTCCTCAGCTACCTGACAGATCGCCAGCAGACGCTCGGAGGCAACGTAGGTTTCTGTACGGTAGCCCTTGGTCGCCGACGCATTTTTAGCCGGTGTACCTTGTGCGGGCGGCCTCGTTAGCAGCCATTCACGGCGGTGCGACGGACGGCGCGTGCCGTGCTGAGTGCCTGCGTGGTGTAAGCATCGGTGCGTTGTCCTACTTCGCTGACACGAGTGCCTACTTCGCTGATACGACTACCCTTGAACTTGCCTCTTTCTTGGCTGCCGGTGCGACGTCGTCCTGATTGAGGCCATTCTTCGAGCGTCGGGCGCACCGCCTCATTCAATCGAAATCAGGCTTCCGGCGTTCGCGTATTGATCGCAATATTCGCAGTGGTACATGATACGCGAGCGCTGTTCTCCGAGAATTAGAGAGCAGTACCTTTTCGCAGCAACCTGGATACCTCATGATCTTTTTGTGGCTGCTGCGAGAAAATTTCGTTCCTTGGCTAGCTCACCGCGTTGGTTGATTGAAATTCCCCGCGTGTATATAGTATCCGCGCTGGCGCACTCTCGACCCTCCGCTGATGCTACAACTATTTTGCGAGCCTTCTTTCTCCGCAATGCAACATTGCTGCGTCGCTTGCGAGTGGGAGTGGCGAATACGAAAACGTATTCTTTCCTCTCTGGAAAAGCTATGACGCACCTTCGCGCGACTTGTGTGGTTGCGAGAAGTCAATCGAGCATTCCTCGCCCCCCTGCGTGTCTCCTCTATGCATTGCAGCACAGGTTTCCACAAGGTTCAAGAATCAAGAACGTTTTTGGCAACAAGGCTGCCGCAGGAATCCCGGCAGCTTTCTGTGTACTGCTCTGCTGATTCCCTACCACAATTTTTTCTCTTTCAAAACTTTCTCTTTCCTCAGTGTAGGGGAGCAAATCGAATGTGTGTCTGGTTGACCTCCCTGCAATATCTTACATTTCGCTCTGTATTTATTTGTTGTGAGATTCATAGTTTTCTTGTGGGGCAGGGAGAGGGAGAGAGAGAGCGCGCGCTCTGGGCATATTAGTAAACTTTCACAAAGAGCAATTGAACTGCTCAGATACGAAATCTTGGGAAAAAAACGAATTATAAGTTCTTCACGCAGCCCAATAGTACCATGAAACCCAAAAATTTTGCTAGCGTTCGCAAGGAAGCGCTAAAGTACGGAAACTGCGCGCGTCACTTTATTTGCGCATGCCACAATCACTGAAAGGCAACATTCTTCCTCGTACGTTTTTTAATTCTTTCTTTCTTTTTCTTTTTTGCTCTCTCTCATTTCGAATAGCCTTTTTTTTCTTCAGATACAGTAAGAAAATATGGCTCAGTAAGTGTAAGTTACAGAAAGGAATGCGCGAAATACGACAAGTGTTCCTTCCAGAAGATCGCGCTTTCATTTGCGCCGATCGCTGGAATATTTCACAGCCTCCGCAATCATCCCGTTCATTCCGCCAGATGCAGCTCGATAATGCCGTCGCAATCTCGCAACCTTTTTTTGTTTTTTTTTTCTCCTCCAGAAGCTCGAATCGAGCAGCGTTGTTTCTGCTTGCGCGTCGCGGAGAGGATTTGGCCTGCATAAAACATTGCGAACTGCGCGCTCCGTCTTACCCAGGAGCTCCGGAGGAAAGCGGAGAGCGCTCCGCGCTAAATTAAACAGCGTTTGAATGCTGTTCACGCGTCGTGCCGATTGCATGGGCCGCAGCAGTCGCTACGCGTGTCCCAAATTTCCTGTACGCCGCTCCTGCTGCTTTAGCCTGAACTGCCTTTCTGCGGGGATTTACTCTTTTATTCTTCTTCTTCCTCGCCGTCTTTCCTCCTGGCACTCTTCGATAACGATTCCCGCAAGAAATCGCAGTGCCGAGGGCCTCTCTCGTTATACAACTTTTATTTCGCCTGCTGCCTCGGGCCACCACCAGCTCACCAACTTTTGGGCTCCGATTCCTTTTATTTTCTTTCCCCCTCTCGCGTCGGCGGCTGCGGAATCAGGTAGCGAAGTAAGAAATGCGCGCTGCCTTCGCCTGCGGGAGCCGCACGAGCCCAGCGTTCATATACTATGCCTACCCTCCTCCGTGCTCTCGCTTGCTCCGGCTTGCCCGCAACAATCTATACTCTGATCGACCGTCCAGTGACACCCGTGCTCCCCTGTCTCTCCATGTCTCGGCCTTGTTTTGTTCGGTTTCTTGTTGCGCCGTTCGTGGCGTCTCTGCGAAGCGGGTTCGTGTGTGCGCGGCTTTCGGAGTCGTGGGCATTCAGCTCACGCCCCGCGGCGGCCGCTATGGTCGAAGGCGTTCCGCCGGCGCGAGCAGACTGAAGCAGCTGAGACAAGGGAGCACGTCGCCGCTAAGTCGGGAATCGTCACGCAGCGTCACAGCCACCGACGCTGTCCCTCTTCTGCTTACACGCGCGCAATTCATAGTCATTTGCATTATGACTGCGCCGCCACGCACGCACAAACGGGACGTATCTGGCTGGCTGCCCTACACACGGCTCCGCGGAGACAAAAAAAAAAAAAAAGAAAAAAGCATAGAGCGACAGATTATTTATGGGCAGAAAGAATATCGCCTTGCCCCACACAGATAAACTTTAGGGTTAATTCACCTCGTGTTTGTATATTTCTCTTGCACATTTAATTCGTGGCTAAGCCCTCATCGTGGGTCTGGGAAGGTGCACTGACCTTAAGGTTAATAATAACAATACCACCACGCGGTTTAAGCTCCCTGTTTTCTTTTTCACATCTATGCATATATATGTGTACCTCTCTATTTCTTACCGGCATAGCAAACGACGGCATCGCTACGCTTATGAAGGCTTAATTGGAACGAATTCGATGAAGACTGTCATTTTTTCAAACTTCATTTGTTTCTCTTCTAAAGGCCAATTGAGATAAAGGAGAAATGAACTCTTGCTATTTCTACCATTAGTGAAAAAAGAAAGAAAAATCGCCGCACAAGCACTCCGTACACATGGTTAACCAGCGAAGCTGAAAGGTCCGGCCCCGGTGTTTATCACTGGGTTAATCCCAACGGTTCATTAAAGTCTTTCTCAATTATTGGTGACCTCTTTGTGTTTCTTAATGAGGTTACACACACGTTCGGCTGCGACGGAGAGAACGACGTCACTGACGGTATGCTCTACAAGAGGGCTCCACCCGATATTAACCACACCACTCTTCGTACAATAAAGTTTATGCATCGTCGTCATCATGCCCGCAGTCCGCCGTTGTCGCTTGCGTTCGATCTCTCGAGTTTGCTCGGCAGCGTAGTTAGCAGCATTTGCCCGCCCCATTGCCGCTTGCGATTCTTCAAAATTAAAGTCCTTCAAAATTAAATCGGTCCGTTACGTGAGACAATGAATGCTCATACCCCCTTAAGCAATGGCTCATACGCGGCCTCCCAATTGCGACGACAAAAGAGGAGTGAAAGTCTACACTGGCATGATTAGCGGCTACGCAGTCAGCTGTGGAAGCAGACGACGAACGCGGCAGCAGCGGCACGATCGCGTTCGCGCGGTTGCGCCGCCAACGAGCCAGCTATGGAAGAAGACGACGACGCTCGAGCCATTACTGATGGTGATAGTTTCTGCGCACATCGGACGGAGCGAGTTTGGTTTCGCCTAGCCATATACAGCTTCGCTGTAAAAGTACCAATGTTCTTTGGCCCGAGACCTTGACATTGAGAATGCTTAACTCTCTGCACTCGCTTCTAATACCAGGCGGTGCTGATACAACAACGGTGATAAATGGGGAAAAGTGAATAGGGACGCGCCACGCCCCTGCTTAGTGCAATCCCGTCGCGAGGACTGAGCGCATGAGTTACGTTGACCAGTAATGCGCTCTACGTTTCTGGCATAACCGCCGTCTCGTTTCCGAGCACGTTGATGAGCATATACAGTGCCGTTGCTACATCACATTTCCGAGTGCAGCATGACCGCAGCGACGATAGCGACAAAAATAAGATGATCCCGTAACCTGCACGTATAGGCGATTTCGGCGGGCGCTGTCCAGACGCTACCATCCGGAACGCCGGCCCGTTACCACGGAACCTGTCGCAACGTGCTGACCTACTTGCGCTGCCTATCAAGGGCGATTCGGGAACAGTTAGAAAGTTGTTTAGGCTTCTCCGCTACTGCGGATGCGCACTACATTCAAATTCAGCTGCGATAAGGTGACTTTGTTAAAGATCGCTACCTTCCAGACGGCACTGCCCCGCGGAAACATTGCCCATAGTGTGTCCGCGTATACGAACGTCGCATTCACGCTTACAACTCGGTACGTGGAGCTACGCGCTGGCTGATTCCTTGCGGCTGCGTTCGGTGTACGAGTAATCTGAATTGAAACCTGACAGGACATAGCGTGGTTACGCGGAGTAAAGCCATGAAGCAGTCCTTTGCCTTTACTCGTCTGCAGGATCGTCTCCGGTTTTGGAAGTCCGAGCGGTTTGCGTCGATAACTCTGCAACAGCCGCGGTGTTCGATACTCTGGCCTTTAGAGGTTCCCTGCATAGACCCGACGAATGGTGCTGCGCAACGCCGTAGCGGCCCCCTTTTACCGATTCGCGTCTGACCTGCCCCGGCGGTTGCAGCACGCACTCGTCATGTCTATATGACACGCTGACCCACACCGGACGCTAGGTATCCTTCCCCTCTGATTTCTGCGCTGAACGGTTGCGGGCTCACGCGTACGAAGATTGCGACAGCTTGTCAGGTTAATGCGGCGCCTTTTGTTCGTTCACATATCTTCGTTTTGTCGTTATTGCGGAAAGAGAACTGCAGGACCGTATTCACAAAAACGTCTCACGCTAGAATTGTTCGTATGAGGAAAGTTCAGGCAATCATGATGCTGGAGATATTGTTAACGATAGCGGCCGGCCAATGGCAAAGAGAACTTGCGAAGGAAAAGCTTTGTGAATTCGTCCCCCGATGTTTAGCAAAGAAACATCACACTTATTTAGGGGGATATGAAAAACTGATGGGTTGGCCTAACAGAAGGGTCGCGGCGGTTTCATTCACTCAGTGATATAGAAATGGCTAAGATGGTAGGTGCAAAAGGAAGACTAAACAGAAGATCAAGAATACGTCGCTGATGGGAAGAACGCAGTGTGTGTAGTGGTGACGCAAAAAATAACCCTGCAGAGTTTTCAGGCGTGATCCTAGAGATGTTTAAGCGACACGTATATAGGCGAAGGTATTCACATTGCAACTTATTATAATATCTAGCTACAACTCCACGTTTGAAGAACGAAGAGGCCGTTGAATTTGTAGAAACTGCGGTCCGACTAAAAAAGCGGATCTTCTGGAGTATGATAGCAGTATATGACAACTGAGGTTTCAATTAAGTAGAGGTTGAATTGAAATATAACTTTTCGTTTGTTATATACATGTATATATACAGACAGCTCGAAATATAACTTTTCGAGCTGTCTACCATCGACCAGCCGTATTCGCTAATATTATGTCCATCAACACGATTGGCTGAGACCCGAACAGCTCTACAGGGCAAAAAAACTTTGTTAATCCAGACCCAGATCAATAACTATATAACTTGATATGAAGTGAACGCTAGTAATTAGAGTTAGTGTTATCAGTATTCACTCCTAACTAGAGGACGAGTTCCTCTAGCACCGTGTTTCCATTTTCCCATTGGCTATGCGTATTGTGCAAGTTAACCTGCCGGTTAGCGGTCCGTGCATATGACACGCAACTGTAATCACGAGACGAGGGTTCGTGATTACAGTTGCCATGACCATGGCTGAAGAGCGCCCCAGGGGCCACTGCAAATTGCAATTAGCCGGCCAAAGAGCGCGCAACTTTGTCCCGCTATACACCTGAGTTGTTTTTTTTTTCGTCGGAGGCTTAAGTATACCCAATAAATGTTGCTTACAGCTAACTGCACCCTGGGCACTTCTTCTGTTCGCGACAGTGCCCATTCATCAGTCGCTAATTAGCACGCAGGGAACTCCATTCGGATCGCTGTTCCTCGCTGGCGCCCTCCAACCGTGACGCTTGAAGCCCGTCTTCGTTCTGAAATAACATAGGCAAAGTTGAAAAGCCACCATTAGAAATATATTATTATTTTATTATAGCTGCAATCCTGATACTCCACGTTGCAATTTGGAACGTCCTAAAAAATCGGGTTTTATTGTGTCGAAGTATCTAGTAGCATCGGCGGTTTTGCAAGCTATTCAATAACTGGTAATCAGTTTTTGGTTTTACTGAACGGCACTCTCACAAATACTACGAGCCTCCTGTTACAATATAAGGATAATGTTGCGAAGGTGAAATGTTAGTTAGTTATTGTTGTTAATTAAATAATCAAAGGTCTGCTGGCGTAATCATTTTTGGCAAGGCGGTTGAAGTTGTTCCATACAAAATACTAAATTACTTCGTCAGATTTCGCATACCTCACCTAAAAATGCGTTATTTGTATAAGTACAATCGTCGACAAAAGTATTCGCTATGAGGATTCCACGGGAAAAGCTGAATTTCAGGCGAGTTTCTTGTTTTCAGCAGGAAACACAAGTACAACACTCTGTTGGTCACGTGCTTACTCTATGTACAGGTAGTAAATTTGAATTATATGCTGCGTGCCCAGGGTTCAGGAAATATTCAGCTTTTTCTCAGATACCGCATTTCGTAAACTTCTGACAGCTGCAGTACACGCGCGGCCTCAACGCTGCCGGCCCATATGTCACAGCGGGCGCTTTTCTACGCTTACTATACGCTATCTCTAAGGCGATGGCATACCGTTGTATTTTGTCGGCACACAATTGATATAGCGCGCTTTGCAAAGAGACAATGAGAGAATTCTTTTTTTTTTCCGCTGACCTTTCTTTGGCCATCAAATTAGCCACTGGTCTACTACTGGCCTCAGTCAGGACGTTTTGAAGACAGACAAGGAAAGAACAAGAAAAGCTGAATGCGTTGTTTCGACGAAAAAGAAAACAATGCGTATCGTCAAGGCGTCCTGCTGCTGAGCACGAGGTCATGGGTTCGGTTCCACGGCGTGATTGACACATTGCCATGGAGGCGAAATGCAAAGGCGCTCCTGCACTTAGATTTAGGTGCACGTTAAAGAACCCCAGGTGGCCCAAATTATTCTGCAGTCGACCGGTTCGGCGTCCCTGAAAACCCACTGTGTAGTTTTGGAATAATAAACCCTACAATCTGATTTGATCATCTTACAGTCCGATACAGAGCGTCGAGGTCAGTGCTCTATAGCAACTTGTCGCTACTATGGATCTGTCACTTAGTAAATTAAAATTAACTTCGACGTTGGCTCGATCAACGACTCTATTAATGAGGTGTGAATGACAAAACCTCCGCGTGCTTTAACTAACTTCAATGTGTTTGAGAAAAAAAAGTGGAAGGCTGAAACGCGTGCAGAATCAACCATTTTCGCTGTGCCTTATAATGGCGCATTTTGCCATGAGACAGAAAAAAAATGAATACAAAAGAAAAAAAGACGAAGGACATATTTTTCTTCTATGATTTGAATAAAAGCTTGCGGTATTATCTCTGTTTTGATTTATGAGGCTTTTTCTTGAACATATAATAATGCTTCTTGTCCAATAGCAAAAGACATTTAATACATGATCTCCTGGTGCAAGCCGAGGTACGAACACTTTATTGCAGCAATGTCTTCGAGGTACTGCAGTAGTGCAATTCACTAGCAAACCGATGACACCCATGCCATCTCTATCAACGGTCAGATCATTCCCTATGCCAAGACTCACAGATTTCTTGGCATAATCATTAACAAAGACCTCTCATGAAGCGCGCAAGTGACATACTTGATACAGCGCCTGACAGCAATTTCCGAGCTTCAAGTTTCTGAGCGGAAAAGCTTCTGGATGTCAGTATATGCAGCGTTCGAATTTTACAGGGCATGACTTAAGCGCTTTAGATACAGCTTACCTGTACTGTTCAACAGTTGCCGGACAAATCTTCTGGCTCTACAGGCTATTCAAGCTCGGGCTCTCAGAGTTTGTCTTGGTTTGCCAAAATGGGGCCTCAACAGCGGCAAATGTTGCAATCACCCAGGACCAACCAATACAAACGCACATTGCAGTGGAGGTGCTGAGAGTTAACATTACGCACTCTTCCCGAGCCAGTTCTCTACACTACCTTCACAAAGACCGCAGGCAGCGTTTTATGGTACGATCTATTATTATTACACCAGTCTTGCATCAGGCTTCACCCCCGCCGCTACGCCATTGTTTCCTCCATGGTGTATGGTTTGACCTGCAGTGCGCCTCACCGTACACCAGGAATTAAAAAAAATCGAGCTTTCATCTTCTGCTCTTAAACAACTATCTCTACTCCTTGTGCACACGAAAGGTACGCTGACCATGTACCTCTTTATGCTGATCGCTCAGCAACTCTCCAGTGTTCGCCCGGTGCCGCGGTTTTCTCAGCGTAAGCCACCAACGTCAGTTCCAAGACGTGCAATTCGACGACATCGACAGCCGTGGAACTTGCAGCTCTTCGCGCTGCACTTTGTCACCTCAGCGAAGAACAACCTCGAAGTTGGTAGATATTCAGCGACTGGAAGGCAGCACTGCAGTCTTTGCTATCAGCCCTGCAGCGTCGACCGCACGAACATGGTACTCGAGATTAGAGAACGGATTCATGCTTTGGCCGGGAAAGGACACGACGGGATATTTCAGTAGCTTCGAAGTCGCTGCGCCGTCATAGGTAACGATCACGTCGATAACGTCGCTCGGTCAGCTCTTCAAGACAGCAAAAGAGAGTCGATACCGTTATGAAGGTCAGATGCCGCTAGAAAACTTCGAGTGGTCGCAAGAGATATAAAGTTCGCAATGTGGAACGCATCCCCTTTTCAAGACAACCGGCAGCACTACCTGGATGCTTTGCTGCACCTTCGCATCCCACCTGAGCTCTGCCGACGCGAGGCCACCTTGCTTTGTCGGCCACGTCTAGAAGTTGCTCTTACGAAGTATTCTGCTTTTCGCATCGAACTGGCCACCAACGCCTCGTGCGATGACTGTGGTCGCGAGGAGACCCTTGAACACGTTCTTTGTGACTGTGTACAGTGCACAGAGATGATCACTCGCAAATGTGCTAGCTTTCTGTGATAAAATACCAGTATCAGAGCAAACAGTTTTGGAATGCTGACATCATAAGCCATCGCAGCTGAAGGCGACGACGGCACTGCTAGTTTTTACCAACAACAGACCCGAACAAGCGGCTGTAGCCTGAAATGGTGTTCGTGTGTTATACAAGTGATCCTGTGCTGCGGGAGTGTGCGGCTATCGTGACCGGCTGTGATCGTGTGTTCGTGCTCCCCGTCTGACTAGCTCTGATTTCTTTTCATATTTCTACCTCCCCCTTCCCCGTTCGTCACTGTAGGGTAGCAAACCGGATATTCCATTCTCGTTAACCTCCCTGTATTTCCCCTTTCTTCAGTCTCTCTCAATACATAACTGCTTCTGTATTGCTAATTTTTCTTTTTATTTCGTATTCTGTTTCTCTCATTTATCGCATCCCTTCCACCGGTGCAGGGTAGCCAACCGGAGATATTATCTAGGTAACCTCCCTGTCTTTCGTTTGCCTGTCTCCCTCTCTTGAAAGGAAAGACAGTGTCTCTCTCTCTCTCTCTCTCTCTCGAGAGAGAGAGAGACATACACTGCAGTGCAGCGTTTCGGTTATTACAACTGAAAGTTGTCAGATAAATTTCCAGAAACTCTACCATAAGAAATGCTGTCTCGATCTGTTACGAACGGAAGCCTCAGCGGCAGGAAAAATTGCCACCGTTTTGAGATGTGGGCAGAACTTTCATTTCTCCTAAGTCGGAGGTCGTCCCTCGGTGCTTTCGAAATCGCCAGGAACACAAACGTAGAGACGCGCTCGAAAAAAAATCGTGATTCGGACCGATTGCCGGCGTTCCGTCGGCCGGAAATAAGAGCTTCCTTCCGCTCGGCGCTGCCTTGTTTCACACGGGCCGACGAGCGTAAAATATAGGGTCACACACGCGTGCTATATATCCAGTTCGGGGACCAACCCCGTGGCAGTTAGCCGCTCGCAGCAAAATGGTACGAAGGCAGCTCTAATCTTAAGGACGTGCGCGCCAGCCATCTCGCGCTCAAGCGGTGTCTATCATCCGTATACGCCACCGCGTCTGAGCAGGCCACCTCTGCAGCCCGCTCTCGTCGCGCTCCTGCCGTAGCCGACCGGCCTGACGGAAGCTCTTTTGCATATACTGCTCGCAGTCGCACCGATACCCATCCCGGGGTGTTTTTCTTTGTTTTTTTTTTTCGTTTTTTTTTCGTTTTTTTTTTTCTGTTATTCTCTCCTTTGGCGTCCGGGCAGCGCCCATCGTTTCGCATACGCGTGATATGCGAGCTCGTTAGCCGCACTTTATTTTATTTTTCCAAGGAATTTAGGAGCGGTTGAGTACGGAGGAAAGAGAGCTGGTGGGGGAAGCCTTAAGCGACCCGGAAGGAAGCTTTCTTCTTTATTTTTGTTCGGCGGGTGTCTCTTGCTTGCTCCAAGCAGCGCGCTTGGGCGGAGCAAGGTCGCTAGCGTCCATTGTCCTGGTTTTGTCGCAGGAAACCTTTTTAACATCGCGTCTTCTTTGTTTCTCTTTCTTTTTGCGATATTACTCCGCATTTTTTATGGGAAGCTTTCGCTTGTGCTCTGTTTCTCTTTGTGAAGAGCTTGACATTTTGAAACTATAGATAAGCTACGTTTGATTTGTTAGTATTACCAGGGCATTACTTTTGAGAGAAACAAAAAATGTGGGGGATAAACTACATCTCATTACGCTCCTCTAAAGCGAAGGAAAAGAAAGAACACCTCGCTGAACTAACTGTCTCCGCCAAAGCTTCCACCCATCCCCCATGCATGCCGTAGTGTCGTCCGCAGATTATGCCTGTCTCCTGCATCTCCTGCGATTTTCCTGCACGGCTTGTTACATTTGCGTACGCACTTCGTATAGAAAGGCGTATGTGCACGTTGTTTATTCTTGCGTTGTTCGTTCCTGTGCTCTCGCTGCGTATCGGGGCTTTGTGCGGGAGTATAATTCGCTCTTTTATTACCGCCGCGAAAGCCATGGAAGGCAACGCTAGCAAACTTCGCTCTGGCAGTCGGCATTAGGGGCATTTCGCTAAACAATGAGGGTAATATTAGAGTAAATTGGAGAATGGTGCTCTCGCGACGCGCTACTCTCGGCTTAGTCCGTGTGGTGCGCCCGGCGTTATCTCACAGGAGAATTAATGGTTCAGACTCGTTATTTTCCCCTGACATAAAACGCGCGCTTCTATTACTCAAGTGCTGCGCCGCACTCTCATTTTGGACCGAAACACCTTGCGAACGTAAAAACTACAACCACCAGCCACAAATTTCAGCATCGAAAAACGAAATCACAAGAGCTACCAGTCGAAGTACAAGTTAGTTGCCTTGTTTTCTTTTCTTTTCTTTTTTTTAAATTTCGAATCGAGCGGTGTCAAATAGACAAAAAGTTATTGAAAAAAAAAACGCATTCGTTTCAGCTAACCTGGTTCGGCTACCTGTTCCTCTGCATATATAGAATATTGATGCGCAGCTGGTGAGCTGTAGTCTACTTTCTTCGTCAATGTACAGTCGCCTTCGTTGATTGCGCATCGACCAAGAACACGAAGTGGCTCCCGTCGGCAATCCGAGTTTCCGTCTTTGCTGTTTTTCTTTTCGAGTATTTTTCCTGTTTGCTCCCTATTATTCACCCTATTCGCCCAGGCGGTAGAAGCAGAGGCATCAGGGCGCCCGAGAGACACAAGTCGGCCGACAACAAACGCTACGAGGAAGCGGAATCGCCCCTCCAATGATGAATACAGTGAGGACAAATTGGTGTGCTCTGCTTCCGAGAAAGATACATCCGATAAAAGCAACTATACGTAACTTTGCTGAGAAAGAAGGTGAAAAGGTTGATCGTTGCGCCTTACACTCCTCTCCGGGCAAGTCAACGGTGAATGCAACGGCAGGTGCACCCGTATACCTCGCACCGACAACTTGAATCACCTATACAGGCCGACCATATCTATGAATCTTGAGGCTCTTGCCTCTAGTACGATCACAGATGTGAGGATCAATGGCAGAAAGAACATTATGGCTATTGACGTCATTATCAGAACTATACTTGACGAATTAAAAAAAAATCAACTTCCTGGGCGATATTATAATGCCCGCTGTCATATGCCGCCGTACAGCGACACAACTGCAGGCGTAATTTACCAGACTGATGAGTCCATCTCCGACAGTGACTTGCCTGTTTTGATTAAACCACTACAGACAGTGATGTTATACTGCAGATTCATCGTTTTGGAAAGTTGAGTTGCCTGAAGATATATATCCTTCAAAGGTGACGAGATTCCTTCGCCCGTTAAGGTGGAATTCTTTCGACATGCCATTCGGCCTTTTATTCGAAAGCCACTCCAGTGTTCAATGTGTTTCAAACTCGGGCACGTGAGTGGAATACGTAGTCCGCCAGTCGAATGCGAGCTCTAAGTGTTCTGAACCACATAGCTTTGACACCGGCACAGCAACTGACTTTGCCACTTGCACCTACACAGCAACTGACCATCTATGTCATGCCTCATCAAAAGGCTGCCCAAAAATCAAGAATGAAATAAAGGTACTCAGGCGAATGCCGAGAGATAATTCGATGCCTAAGGAAGCCACCGACACTGTGCAACGGCGTCGGGTCCGCCGAAGACAGTCTTCTAGGAAGAAGGTGACCGCCACGAGAGACACGCCGTGCCCCACCTGCGGCTAGTCTGCTGTCCTATGCAGCTGTAATGCACACCGAAACTACAGCGAAAGGTGCAGCCAGGACCACGGCTGCTGAGCATATGTGGCCCGCGCGGCCACTTATACACACACACTCTGAACAAGAGTGCACAGAATAGTCCCGACAACCTGCCTCCATGGCATGACGTGAGAAGAGAGGAGAACGGAAAGAGAGGAAAGGCAGGGAGGTCTACCAGACGAACGTCCGTTTTGCTACCCTACACTGGGGGTAAGGGAAAGGTGGAATAAAAAGAGGAAGAGAGTGGTGGTCATGGTGTAGCGAAGCACCATGACACCAAAGTCAAGTCTCATAGCTGGTGATGTGCATTGAAGACTTCTGGCATGAACCAAGGGCCAGTGGTCGTTGCGTGAATAGGAGGCTGCGGGTGAGCCATGGGGCTTACTCGAGACTTGCAAGCACCGGATTAAGAGCATCCAGTACTTGCACTGCACTTCGCGCTGACGGAGTATGCAGCTTGCTTAGAGAAAGATCAAGAGCAGCAAGCGATTGGTTGAGTGAAATCACTCGTTAGTGTTATTCGTGTGCCGTTGGCGAGCTTGCCGACGCCGGCAGCTCGAAGTTTCTACAAGTACTGGACGCTCTCAATCCAGTAATTTCAACCCTACAGTAGCAATAGCAATGGCTCACTCACCAGCATCTTTTCAGAAAGAAGTCGAAGAGGGTTCCATTCTTCAGTGGGACGCCCACGGTCTGAAGTGTTGAATTGCAGAGACATTGCACAACCGGGCACCGTCAGAGCAAGAAACACTTGGACAGTGTACACAACATACGTATTTGCTGAAGATAACCACAGCGCTAGTTCGCTCACTGCGGTATACGGGCCAGCGAGATAGACAGCAATAGTGACGTGTCCCGCTTCAGTTTTGTGCGCCGATTCCCGTTTATATACTTGTCTTTCCCTCTTTCTATGTCTTCAAATCCCCCTTCCCTATCTTTCCATGCACGGTAACAAATAACCGTGTTTTTTCTGATTAACCTACCTGCCTCTACTTTGTTTCTCGCTCTCTCTCTCTACTAGTCAAGCTAAGTTTAGTTGTGCGAGCCTGTCGGTCCGAGTGAGTTCGTCACTACGGCGTCCTGTGGTGTTGTAAATGAAGAGAAAGCACATACGTAATAATTTATTGATGTATTCCTCAAGCGTACGGGTAGTGTCTGCGCGCCACTTCACACGGGCACTAAACTGCGCGACAACCAACCACCCCATCATTTTTTTCCCTTCTTCGCACTGTTCCCGTCAGCACACACCGCAACGCTACTGTCGCGCAAGGTAGATGGTGAAAAAGACGAAATATGGAGGATTCGTCCACATGCACGCCGCGGGGACAGGAGTGCAGTGACCCAACGTGCCGGCCAGCGGCGAAATGTCAGCCGGGGTCAGAACGAGGAAGGGCCGAAGGGCGCTGTGAGAAAGAAGGGAGGGAGAGAGGCCACGCGGCCTGTTCGTTTCCAGCGTTAGGGGGACGTCCGCGCTTGTGTTTTGCGCACGCCGTGGTATAGTAGAAGCAGCGGAGCAAGGGCGACAGCGCGTGAGCGGGGCGCCCGTGCTCTCTCGGTGTTCTTTCAAGGAGAGGCCCCGGGGGCGTTCTCTCGAGCCAGCGGTATCTCTTCATCCGAGAAGGGAACTCGGGAACGGCTCTCCCTCTTCTTGGGCCCCCACCGCGTTGCTCCTTAGCGCCAGCCGCAGGGCTCAGAGGCGAGCGCTGCAACTGTTGCCATTCTCTCTGTTTCGAAGAAAGAACACGCGGAATGGACGCACTAGGTAAATGAGAGACACGTGTGCTGGACAAACCAGGGTCTATGCTCCGCCGGCGCGCCTCGGGGGGAACGAGTACAGTATAGTTAGTGACGCCGGTAACGAATCTCCAACCGTGCGGCTATATCTGAGTTAACTGCATGTGAGCTATGCAGCACTGTCCTGATTGCGGGCGATTAAGGGCTCGCGAAGGAATGCACCTTGCTTCGAGAAGGAAACTTAGTGATGTTTGTAAGCCATATACATATGACTTACGAAGCCGTTGCAGGAGATGAGCAATTAGTCTAAAAATGTATAGCTACAACTGCCCACAGAAATTTTCGAAATACAAGATCTATGAAACAAAGACTTAGAAACCTAAAAACACGCCACCTGAATTTCTGGATTACATTCTACGCTTGACTGAGGTTCCTATAGGAACAGCACTTCTTATCTCAATGCAGGATAAAGGGTTAAGACGCCAAGACTAGTATTCGATAATTTTCGTAGTTTGCACATTCTAAAAAGCTCTTGCAGCCAGCTGTATGGACATGTGCGCGTTGATTCAGCAGAACCATGTTTTCCGCAGTGCTAAACGACTGCATATACGGCCTGCGAAGACTGCGTCTTGCTTTGATTAGTGGGGATCCTTCTAAGTTATCCAAAGAGAATACTTTTTCGAGCAATCTTGTCCGTGGACATCTCACCCCCTCTCTCTCTTCTTTCTATTCCCCTTCTCCCTTCCCCGAGCGTAGGGTAGCCAACCGGACTATTGACTGGTTAACATCCCTGACTTCCTTTTATATATAGCTATCTCCCTTTTCCACACGCAGCATCTTCGCCTTTCTTCAAAACTAGTCAGGTAACCGCTGCTGAGTAACATAGATTGTCTAGGCTTTATGGCTATTACAAGCGATAAAATTATTTATAAGCCACTCAATACCAATGTCCAAGTTGCAAAAAAAAATGCAAAAATTTCCAATGAATATAAGTATCTCACCTCCCAACGCGTTCATCACCTTCCTAAACGAAGCCCTGACAGGCTCAATATGACCTGGCACCGCCACGCCTTCAAATTCGGTATGTGACGCAAGTGCGAGCACCCGCGTTTCAATTCCAAGAATAAAAGTAATAGTTCCACTGGCCAAATATCGGGGCCCACGTAAGCGGCGCTAAATCGAGCTCGGCACGCTGGCGCCGAGCGTCGACCTGGAAGCGTTTGTGAGGGGCGTCACCTGGCCATCGTCGGTGATGGTGGCGGACGACGTGATTTACTCGGATCGGTGCAAGGGGAGCGAACGCGCACACGGCACGCATGTAGCGCACCCCCCCCCCCTCCCCCACCCCCACGCACACACCTCCCACACGCACACACTTCCCACGCTCACCTCCTAGCGCGTTCGTCTCGTTTCCGCAGCGCGCATTGCGGGCTGCGGCCCTTGCTCCTGCGCGTGATTCCGACCGCCGCTGCGCCCACTTGCGCGCCCGGCCCACACGTGCCGGCTACGGGGCGGCGTCGACACGGCTTCACTGGCGCGCTCGGCACGCGGGCCGGCAGCCCGCGGTCGACCATTTCGTCGCGCTGCTAAGTGCCCCCGTGCGCTGCCGAGTCAGGTGAAAATAGCCGGAGGTCTGGAACCATTTTAGAAGGCGCCGGTTTCTTCGAGTGCGCCCACGGGCTTCGCGAGCGGGAGCGCGGAGGCTGCCATTGCTCCCTTCGGAACGCGTGTGGTCTTTTGCGAAAGGCCGAGAAAACGCTCGCAGGCAGTGCCGGCTGGATGGGCCCCGCACGCAGCTTCACGCCATTCTTGCGTCACGTTCGGCACTGCCATGCCTGTCATGATCGCCTTTCCCTGACCCTTTGTGACTTATAGTGAACAGGTGAATTCAAAACCACCTCTGCGCTAGTTATGTAGCGAAAATAAGTCTACACTTGAGAGAGCCTTTCTTTTCTCTCGCTCCTCTCGTCTCGTTAAGGACTCGCCCTTTTGTGTTTGCGTCACGGGAAAGTTAGCGCCGAGGAGCTCCGGAGTAAGCGAATGCGTCTAATCGCTATTTCTGCTCGTAACAGGTGTTGGAAGCTGAGTTTATGCATTATCTGCTACGGACAGATGTATTTCCGTTTCCGTGAAGTTATGTTGAAATGCCTTATTGTGCAGGACCTAATTTCCCAGCTAAATCTATCTATCAATGGGAAAGCGTGCCAGAAAGTGCAATAGAACTTATCCGCGTTATTTGCGTTTAGAGCGATTTATTACCGCTACTATGATGTGTCGTAATTTTGGGGGAAACTATTTCAGTATTATTGGAGAACAAAATATAGCTTGTTTGCCAAGAACCGTCTTCTTATTTTTATTACGGTTAGCCGATATTTTGTTTTTCTTCTAAACTCATATACTAATAAAAAGCATTCATGCACTTCTTCATACGTGGCGTATGCTTATCGATTAGGTTCACTTGACTCCGTATTGTGAAATACTGCTTTTATAATGTACAAGTAACGACAATTTATTACATTGTTGCTAACAATTTTCTTCGTAGTACTGTTTCCGCGGGTTTCTTTTACTGCGCTAATCTAGCCGCCCTCTTTATTTACTCTATTTTGTTGGCAAGGGTAGCCATTATTGAACTAATGAACCAGCGCCTCTAAACGCCGCGAGCTGGAACAAGCGAACGTAAGTTTGCTCGTTCGGTTCTGGCCATGCTTTGTTACTTTCATCACCGGTTATTAGTTTTTTTTTTTTTTTTTGCTGAGTTACATAACCGATTGGTCGAAGAGAGCTATCTACGTCGCTTTTTGTAGACAACTTATAAATTTCAAATTCAGGACCCTTATCCTAATTCCTAATAGTTGTGTAGCTCGTGGGGCGCTGCGGAAGGCGGAGTCTGCAGGCTGAACTACTACAATGCGTTATTATGCCGATAAAGAACTACTCAATGCAATTAATGTTTCAGTTTCAGGAGTTTATCAGCAATAAAAAATCCAATATTGATTGCACAGCCTCATTTGTGCGGTCTGATGCAAACTAGTGTCAAAAGAAAAGAAAAAAAAAAAAAGAAAACGCGTGCAGAACTGACTGCAATCAACGGCAATTTCGTTGCGCGTAACACTTTACAAAGTTGCGATGAGACATGCCGGGAAGTCAGTAGTGCCACGGCTGCAAAAAAAAAAAAAATAATAATAATAATAAACGAAGTGAATAAACTAAACAAAGAGTTGCGCATCATGAAAGTTGCATGCTACGGACGTTTCATTCCGAGGGGTATTTATCATGCCTGGTGATAGAGAGGGACGCTGAGAGGTGAAGCTCATCGGCGCTTCCAGACTGTAATTTGTAGCGCCTTGGACTCCGTGGCTTGGAAAAGGCGCGCCATTTGTGTCCCCTCCCCCCCCCCCCCCCTTCCCATCTCGACCGCAGACACCCGGCTTGCTCTCCCGGCAACTCCTCTCTCTCACTTCCATTATTCATCCTCTCCACTGCTGCTACGCTTTTATGTGGCAGTGCCAAAAAGGAATGAGGCGAGAAATGACTTAGGCGCGCGTCTACTCTCGCGCGACCATCCGTCCATGCTATTGAACTCGCAGACAAAATATGGTGCCTCCCACCAACCGGAGGCAAAAGAGAGAGAGAGAGCGAAGAAAGAAAAAAGAAAGGGGGGAGGGAGTCGATGCAAACGTAAGTAGCGCTCCCGCGCTTCCCTGTTTCTCGAGCCGTGCACCCGAGGTCTCCTCTACACGGCGGAAGCTGAAAGACAAAGCGGGGCCGAGCGAGCATGTCGGCGCTCCTTCCTCCAGCCAAAGAAGGTCGTCAGTTGTTACGGCACGCGACGCGGCGACCCTTCTTCAGCATGGAACGTCGTCATCCGTCACCATGTCATGCGCAGGGGACGCGGCGGAGCCGCTGCTGCCCGCGGCTTCTTCGTTGCAGGAAATGAACGAGCGCGCTGAATGTTTCAGCGCCGCCGTGCGTGGACCGCGTTCCTCCACTTCCCCATCTGCCCCGCGCGCACCCCCTCCTTTTCCCCCGGACCGAGTCTTGTGCGACGGGGCATCCCTCGGAGCGCGCCACGTATAATGTTCGAGCGAGAGTGAGCCGTGGCGCGCGTCTCTCGCAAGTGTCTGACGCGACGCACGATGCGCCCGAAGCAAAGGTTGCGTTATATCTACGTCGTCTTTCTCTTTCTTGCGTGCGCCAGTAGTGGTGCGTCGGCTCACAGGGTGTGCTGCTCGAGATGTCGAGCGTAACGATTCAAAATGCCACGCGTATTTAATCGTCGCGCTTTGTTCATGCATACTTACGGCCGCGGTACACACGCAAACAAGTAGGAGGAGGAATTAAACTTTTATTGTGGAACCAGCACTTTATGATGGCCGGGCCTAAGCCTCCCATGAGGGGACGTCGAGGGCTTGCCTCGCCGCCGCCTCACGGGCGTGCTGGGTCGCCCAGGTTTGGTCGTCGAGGGCGGAGCTCCGCAGAGCCTCACGCAACCTCGACGAGAGGGTCGCGGTATTAATTTGCGTGTGTAGAGAGTGAGCTTGTTTTATCCAATCCAACGTGCGGTCCTTTTTTCTTGCAGCCGCAAGCACCGCGTGGCATATATATATATATATATATATATATATATATATATATATATATATATATATATAAACTTGAGTTTTCAATGGGCCACGCGTATTTCGATAGATGAGAAGCACAACTTGGCGATTATCTTAGGTTTATTTAGCCAAAAGCTTCGACGGAAGCATATCCTCGATTTTGAAGAAAAAGAGATGTAAACTTGAGAAATGTCTTAAGTAGTAACTGACGAAAAGTATCTCTTAGCACATTTTAATGTAGCGTAGGGAATGGTGAATTTTATATTAACTGTTTACGCGTGTTCTCGCTTATAATCTTGTTACAGTGGAAGCGTCCTCGGCAATCACCATTGTCAAGCTTTGGTTTGATATCTGCATTCTCGTTTTTACCTATGTATACCATATTTCTAATGAGACATGACCAATGGCACCTACATTTTGGTCACCGCTAACGTTCTACGACAGTCCCAATCTTTTTTTTTTTTATTTATTTACAGAATACCTGCGTCGCCTCGAAGGCATTATCGCAGGCATTATCTTGTATCTTTTCTTATTTCATTTTTTTATTGATGGGCAGCGTAATCAGGCCATAGAATATTTCGATAGCGAGCGTATTAATAATGCTTTTCACGGAACCGCTTAGCTCTATGTAACAGTTGGCAAGGACCAATAAAGAGACAGATTTCAGATAAAGGAGGCTTATTTCTATGATCGCACCGCGTACGGTGTTGTGTTTCATAGATCACGGCACACTTCTATAATAGTAGTAGAAAGACGCGCGCTGCATTCTGCGACTCGGTTGCCTTCAAAGAAGCCGTCATTGGTCAAGCGCACGTCTACTACGTCGACGGAGCGAGAGCGGAGCCCGTCACTTCGCTTGGCGGCGGTCGGTGGCAGTTTGACGTGAGGACGAGCACTTTATGCACGGCCAAGGCGAGGCGGTGCCCTGAAAGCCTGCAATTTGCCTTCATCGCTAACGTTCCACGGCATTCCTTTTGAGATCACGGCAGCGCTCTCTGAACAGAACCTCCGCCCCCCCCCCCCCTCTCTCTCTCTCTCTACGCCTTTTTTGACCTACAAATAAAAGGCAAAAAAAGACGAAGGAAGCGATGTAGAAGAAAGACGGGGGAAAAGGGGGGGAGAACAAGGGGCGGGTAGGAGGAATCCCCGAAGAATGGAGGATGGGCATTATCGATTCATCGCGAAAGGCTGCCCCTCGGCGGCGTGCCTAGCGCGTGATGGGGGGAATAATTCGCTCCGTCTGCTCTCCTCAGCCTCTCGCTATATTCGCATGGTCTAATACTACCCTTTTCTTTTTTTTTCTTTTTCTTTCTTTTTTCGTATTTTTTTTCTTGCGCATTTTGCCGCGGCTTGGGACCGCTCAGGAGCCACTGATTGTCCGAACAGCGGGCACATTTCGTTGTTCGGGTATGACGCGCGCGCGGCGCGTCGTCTGTTCCTCGCGCTGAGACTCATTGTTATTACCCGCATGGCATGCAGTGCTCGGCCTTGGACGCTGCAGTGACGATCGCCAGAGATGCCGTGCATCGGCTTGAAGAAAGCCGATATGCTAATGAATTATAACGAAGCCTTTTTAAAAAGAAGCACGGTGCATTTATTAACAGTTCATTTATGTTTAACAAGCTGTATAATCCTGCAGCGGGGCTTAAACGTTGGTATCATACTTTCGCAGTATGATATCGCCTCTCGCAGTTTATCGTAAAGTCGATGGCTACATGAAATTGGAATTTCACGTTTTACCGCTGATAACTTATTCAATCATGTCAGTATCGCGCACAACATTTTTTTTTTCGACCATAATCCCAAAGCACATTTTGATCAGTTGTCTTCTTCTTAAGTTGCCCGCTGACCTCTTAACAAACCTGAACGGGGATTTATGCGTTGTAATTTAGAAAGTTAGAATGAAATATTCTGTAATGTTTCTTGTAAACGTGCACTCGTAATCGTGAACTCGTAAATGCCACTCCTAAATAAAAAGAGAATAAAAAAAAATGTGACTCTTTTATGCGCGCCTTAGTATGCCCACTAGGCTAATAGAATCTCATTCCTTTTGTCGACAGCCGCTTCGAGCGAACTTGGAAAGCCCCGAAATAGAACTCGTCACTTGCGCCATAATGAACTCAGCCTGCAAGTGATGACGTCGCTCGAGCCGTGGATTCCCGTCAGAGTTCCCAGTGTCAGGCCGCGGCTCGAGCATTCACTTCCGCGGCACGCACGTCTATTACAGATATCGGCGCTTTCGTAACGAGTAGCAGAGCTATGGAGGGCGCAGTAATGGATCCTGGTGTCTCATTTGTAAGCACTTTATCTTGTTGTGCAATGCGGTCTTCGTCATTGTGATGGATGTTTTAGAAACTAGTTTTTTTTTTCGGCAACTAAAAGGGAGGAACTTCACACTCATGCAGAAGCGCCATGAAACACTGGCGCTGAAGGATGGATTTCGGGGCTGACGTAAATTTCTAGAGCCGATGTTTCCGTCAGTCGCTGTCACATAGGGTCGCAGGCCTTCTAGGAAGCAGTACGCGTCTACAAGAGAAACGCGACATATTGCAAACAACGTGTTATATGTATCGAGGGAACGATGCTAGCGATTTTTCTTTCAGTTTCGTCAGCCTGTCACAAAAGAGGACGGATACGTTATTGATCGCGCATTGCAGAGGGCAAATGCAGCACTGCATACAGAAAATAAAATACTGAACTGCGTTCATCACCGTTACTTGGTTCACGCGCGATGATGCTCGGTTTCGCAATGGGCGACTGGCCAGAAGTATACGTCGAGCAGACTTCCAACAAAATCCAACAAAATGACGCCGTGAGAAAGTGGCACGCTTCGTAAGGTGAGCAGTCGTTTAAGTGCAGTGCCTTCGGTCGGCCATTGCGAGCGTCTGCGCAGTACCTGCAAATCGGAGCCGACTGTCGGCGCAAATGCGCCAGCTCCGCCCCGGAGGCTGTATTGCGCTCGCGCGAGCGCTCAGTTCGTGGACTTCTCCGGGGCGTTGCAAATATTGGCAGCGAATTTAGGCTTATCGCTGCCTCTTTGTTTCTCTTCCCCGCCGCAAAAAAATATAAATAAATAAATAAAAATAAAAATAAAATATGAGCGTAGTTTCATCCACGGAGCACTTTCCCGTATAGACAACCGGACAAACAAACAAGACCGGCGAACACGCTTCCCGGAAGGAGAGGCAAGCGAAGAGAGGAGCAGCTTCTATAAAGCAGAAATAGTTTTTGTACTAGCTCGTTGTCCGCTTAGATAGGTTTCTCCTCTCGGCGCTGTAGACGCTGTTGCAGAAGTGCGGTCGATGCAACGGCAGAAAAGTGCGCAAAGGTAATCGGGTTGAGAGCCGGCCGAGTTCTCCTCCCATGTCGAGCAGCCCCCGCTCTGCGCCTACCCCCCCTGCGCTTTCGGCCAGCGAGTGGCGAGAAGGCAGTGGGGTAGAGTGGGTGGCGTGCACCGGGCCACGAGAGTGCATCGACGGTGGCAAAGTGGAGGATAGCAAAGGTAGGGCGTGCGCAAGAAGCTGAGCACGACCAGGTGAAACAGCCTGGCCTGGCTATGCGGTTAAAGCTGCCGAAGCTGAATGTAGTCAGGCTGAAGAGAGAGAGAGAGAGAGAAGAAAAAGAAAAGGAAGCGTTGGCCCTGCGAGATAAATAAAGAAACAAAGACAGACGAAAAATTCTGGCTACATTGGCGGGCTGTGGTGCTTGCCTAGACCAAGAAACTTCGCTTGTGCAAGGGACAGATAGAGTCACTTGAACGGAATCACTATACAGCGGTTAGCTCGGCTGCACGCTATGAGCTCTATACTTCAAATGGCAAATATAACATTATATAGTACGTAAGATGCACCGCGCGCATCTCAAGTCACAGATAGCTGTTCAGTTTATCCACGTGCATTCAGGGTCGCGGGAAAACAGCAAGCATACATGCGTTTGAACGGCGTTAGAAGAAGCTAGTTTGTGTATGTGGTTGAGGCGAGCGTTCCGGTGGACAATCCATGGCGAATTTGTTTCGCTGAGGCTCAGGCGGCGGTCGGTAAGGGTATGTTCTCCATCTCATCCGGCAATTGGCTAAGTGCACCTATTTGTGGATTAACCTACTATATAGTTCTGGCGGTGCATGTTTTGGTTGAATTTTCTTTTCTTCTTCGTCAAATGTTAATTATTTGTAGTCGTTCTTTCGTGTGAATGCGACGCAGACGTTTGAGTCATTCTGAAAAGTTACCGCTCAATGCTTCCGCGTAAACTGGCATACGGTTGTGTGCACCATATTACCGTTTCCCACTTCGCCGTGTAGTAAATTCATGTTACATTACGCTGAACTGAAGGAGCCAACAGTGAGAAATTTTGTGAAACTCTCGACTGGCCTTGAATGAATTTGGCTGAAAACATTTTCATGAGTAATAATGAGAAACAAAAGAAAAGGAAGTCGAAGCAAAGAAAATGAGGCCGTTTACACCACATTGATAACTGCACTGTGACCATGCATATGTGACAAAGTGGTCTCGCCTTGCCCCAGCAGTCGTTGCTCTTCTAAATCATCCTATCTGTGTTCTAATCATAGGATTATTTCTATTTTCACCCATGCTCGGTCGTTGGTAGAGGAGATAGCTCTTGACTGACGAGCGCTTACAGAGCGCTTCTTGTAATGTACGTACCCTCGTCACAGTTATCATATAGGAATTACTTGTCTCTTCTTTGCGGCTCTTGTAGTCCTCAGTGCGATCCCAAGAACATTATTTTTTACTTCTATTTATGACACAGGCACGATTTTACGAAATGCTTTAAAGCCTTGGAGTGGCGGCTCCTACAAACCTGCCATCCAATACGGGAACAAAAGTGCACGCTGCGCTACGTGTAATTGTTCAGATTTACGTTCGTTATCATAAGGGTACTCTTCAGAAAGCAGTAGCTTAGGAACGCGATTCAGTTTTCTGAATCAGGGTAAAATCCTTGCTTATTGTCGTCGTACAGGGACTCCAACTGAAAACAGACATTCTCTACGCCGCTTTCTACCTACAGCATCTATCTATATACGGGGTGATAGTTTTTCAGCTTAACGGAAATTAAAAAAAAACGCCTGTTGCGGTGAATGAAATTCCAGTCCTTGAGCTGAATTATTCAGAGAGGCGGACATGCACGAGAAAAATCGAAACATATATTCAACTGATGAACAATAATTCAATAATTCACTAATTAACATCTTAACTAATTAATTTATGGCACATATGGCAATTTATGAATTGTAGCCGTTGAACTTGCAAAGGCGTATCCACTTAGAATAAATTTCCAGAATATCTCCAGTTTGGAGATATGCTCCATCAAACTCGCCGTCAAAGTGCACTGTTGTTTGACCTAAGTTTTCGACAAAACATTCTTTTATGCATTGAAGTACAAGAGTAACTGGAACGCCCATGTATTTCGTCCCACGCTTTTGGAAATATTGAAACTGGTGTCTTCCTGTGTCGACCCAGTGTCTTCCCAATCGCATTAACGTGAACATTCATCCTGAGATGGATTCTGCTGGAATTTTTTTTTTACCTCCACGGTAACGCAGCCATTGCTGTTATCACAACGTGCTCTCGCGCTCAGCATAAGCAATGCATTGAAAATATGACCGCCGCGCGTCGTTCGGACTCGGCTCTTGTTCACCCGCCCGTATCCCAAACATGTTTTGGGTTTTGCCATGAGCACGCACACAGCTGATTATAACGAAGTGCATTTTAATTGATGACACCCCTGTTATCTATCTGCCTTCACTAGGCGATAGGATTAGCCGGGTGACACGGGGTCTCCCCTGCGTCTTCTCTGGGCCTAAATAAAGTTATTTCACTCACTCACTCACCATTTGCCAAGCGAAGCTTGTTACGTCACTGCCTTCGGTTTATATTCGCAATAAACGCATGGAACGACGGCGGTGCGAGGCCTACCTCCATGGCGTCACGACACTTTGCTTCCAGCGGACGATAATAATTAATACTTCTTGAAAGCAATCCGGGAAAGTAATGAAATGGGCGCGTTATGAATAAAAGAAAGTCCGTCGGAAGACACGTTTATTTTCAGACCGGACCCGGCGCTATACATTGCGCAAACTTCCACCATTACACGCATGAACCGCGGATTGTAATGTTTCCCATGTTGACCAAGCCAATCGAATAAAAAAAAATTGGATGCATTAACCCTCATTCGCACTCGGCGGCATTCTCTGCGGTAATATACATGTATATCTCACTTTCTCCGGAATAAAACTTGTTGCTATGCAGGCGCTTTTTTTTTCAGCATTTAATTTGCTCGATAACGCTATACGAATATTATTGGGACGGCTTTATAGAGTAACGGGCATATGTTAGTCTACTTTCAGGTTATAAAATTCCTGTGTTAGCTCCCCAGTGCGCACATGAGAAAGGACGGAGATGGACGCATTTAGTTCGCAATACGATTTGTACTTAAGCACTTTAACCATGCTATGTTCGTTTCAGCTTTATAGCAGCATCGGCAGTGATTTTCGCTCCGCCGAAGTGAAACCTTCAGCGCATTTTTAGCTTGTCGTTAATTGAAAGTGGCATCCTGACTGGGTCTATTAACACGCATCTGCATAAAGAAGACTGGTGTTAGCTACAGGCATTGCGATGCTTAGCTCGAAGCCATGGATTTGATCCCGGCCTTGGCGGTCGCTTTTAGATGCAAGCGAAATGCAAAAACGCTCTTGTACTTTGATTTAGGTGCCCGTTAAATAACTTCTTGTGGTCAAAATTAATCCGGAGTCTCCACTACGGCGTGCCTCATGAGCACATCGTGGTTTTGGCACGTTAGATCCCAAAATATTTTCTTGTTTTGTTTACAGGCGAATCTGTAATCTATCAAATCATTGGCAGCAATTGCTTTACCCGAGCATCTATTTCCTTTGAACGTGTGCGGAACTAAAGATTCCACAGTTTTAAATGTCGCGTTAGTAGAGGGCGTATCACTAACGCTACCATGAGAAATCATCAAGACATAGAAATGTGAAACGGACCAGACGAAGCAGAAGACGCTTTTGACTGTACCGAGTCCTTTGCAACCACTGAGCAATCGTACTACATCAAGGGCTTGATCACTTTTAGCGAGTCACCAGTCGTCTCCTGTGTGCGTGTGTGTTTAGATGAGGGCCACTGCTTCATGTTCTCAGCCTTGCAACTATAGAAATCTGTTATTTTGCCTAATTGACGATTTTCTTGCGGGATACTGCCCTACCCATTCAAGTAGAGGATCTGACAATTCCATATGCTGACCCAAGTTGGTGACGTAGACATTCGATGCTCAGTTCCTTTAGATGGCATGGCCACATATGGACAAGAGGAATTAACCCATTTAAGCGACTACAGAGAGAAGCAATAGTGTGTGTAGTTCCACAATAACCGCCAAGGACGAAGACACCTTTATGTGTCCGAATAAATAATGCCGGAACTGAGACTTTGCGCTTTATGCGGTACTTTCTAGTAATCAAAAGTTATAGTACGTTGTTACTAACGCTTCCCATTGAGTTATTTGCGCCACCGCCACGACAGGCAGGCAGGGTAAAAGCTGCGTTACCGAAGGCTCGTAGAAAAATGTGCTTTATGCTCCGGAATCTACTGCGGAGCCTCATGGTGCTTACAGGTGATAAAATAAACTAGAGTGCCGAAACAAAACGAAAAAAAAAAAGAACGATACCACTATCGACGCCGTGCCTTGCGAGGTCGACAGGAACTGCAGAGCGCGCTCGATGGTGGTCGCAGATGGGTTCTCCACCGGAGCTCGGCGATGAGGAGGAAAATTGGCCACCGTGCCCGGTGCGGATTCAATCAGGCGTCGGGGGCAACGGGTGGGCCTCTGCCGCGCACGTGGACAGGGACCCCGGAGCGGGTTGGGGGGGTGGAGCCAGCCCGCTGTCCGTCCGTAATTTGAGGACAAGCGCCCATCGCGGTAAACGGCATCGGGTGATGGATGGCTGGCTCTGTCTCAAGTCGTGGGACCACCCCCCACCGCATGGAAGGACCCAGGAGCGGCGCGCGTTTTCTTGCTGCTGGTTTCGCCACAGCGCACATCATTTCCGCTATGGGCGCCGGGGGAGAAAGTCAGCACACGGTGGCGAAGACGGAGGTTTGCAGAAGTGGGGGAGAGGCTGATTTCGCTTTGCGGCGGTGAACGAGGCAAGCGCTTGTTTTTGCTCCCCGCTCTTTGCCTTCGGCTTAAATTGATCGCAATGCCGAGCAATCATGGCGTGCTGCTATGCGCCTTTCCGAGCGCCGGTTCCTCGGGAAGCGTGACACGTTGCGCCTTGCTTCCTCCGCTGGGAGCCGCGTAATGCCTGTGTGACGAGCGGTTTTCTTACAAGACGGAGAGGGGCGCAATCGGCGAGGCGTAACGCTATTCCGATGAGGCGAGGTCTTCTTACAATGTGTTCGTATGGTGAAACATCGCAGTGTCGAGGCAACTGGACAAAGGTTTTATCAATGATCGAGCGCTTGACAAGTACAATGAACAGCCGTGTTCTGAAAAAGCTTTTTTTCTTCTTTCTTTTGGTTTTTTTTTTTCGTGAAGCATTTTTGCAGCAACTGCGCGTTAATATCCACGTTTTTGATAGAACTGGGGCCGAATTCACAAGCTGACGGCGAGGTGACGTTTGCCATTGGCCGCCCGCATCACTTATTACGACATCACAATTGAGTGGCATTTGCGTTTGCAAAGTAATTGTAAGAACTTTCTTGTTAACGCGAGCCTTGAAGTGGAATAAAAAGCTTGTTTCCGCTCTGACTGTCGACATAGTGATTTCAACGGGAATAAAACCTGCAGATTGCGCTACTCCTTTTTCAGACTCCTGAAAACTTCAGAAGAAAACAAACTAGATAGATTTGCTTATGAATTATCGAGGAATGGCGCACATTTCGCTAGGTGCAATGATACTTTCAATTAGTGCGATATACCTCATTTTGACAGTCTTAAATAAAGTAAAATGCAGTTCTACGGCCGGAACTCTAAATGCCTTAGATCACGTTTTCCAATTCCTCTATAATGTTCACTTGAAATCGAGGGTTCGACGGAAGCCCGTCTGATCGGGATGAAACATGAAGCAACAAAACGACAGACACCGACCAAAATAAACGCTAAAAAATCTAAAAAAAGCTAAAAAAGCTAAAAAATTAATAAAAACTGAGTAAAAAACTCAGTTTTTATTAATTTTTTAGCTTTTATTTTGGTCGGTGTCTGTCGTTTTGTTGCTTCATAATGTTCACTTGCACGCAAAATAGGCTGACGCAAATTTAGAAGCTGCTGTCACGAGCTACCAAGTGTTCCAACCTCATTCATTATATTTAGCATGCCCAGTTTTCTAAGCGCGCGGCCCGTGACATTCTTGTGCTCACTGGAAACAGATATTCAGTTATTCGCGTAAAACCTTTGGTCCATCATGTGGGCGCACCGTCTACATTAATTGCTTTCTTTTCCTTTTTATTACATTTCACTAAAGTGCGTGGCAAAATTGGTAGTAATCATGATTCAATTTTTTACTACCATTAATTTTGACGTTCAAACTACGCGACGAACCTTGCATCCGCTTTGCAGTTAAATGAGGCAGTGATTTTTTTTTTTTCTTTATGATTTAGTCTCGTTCTTCACAGCGAAAATAACCTCGTTTCTCCAAAGAGATGTTTATCGGGGTGCCAGCCGTACACAAGCAAGTTCGTATTCAATCCTCAATGGGATACTAACCACTAGCTCTGTTCTCAATTCCACCTTGAACATTATAGTTTTTCGTTTCCTTTTCTTTCTGTTCCTGTCTCTCTCTCTCTCTCTCTCTGTGTGTGTGTGTGTGTGTGCAAAAACAGCATTTTTTGCTTTATACAGCAGGGCTTCAACAACTCTGTCCCATACCTTAAGTGAAAGTTAAGGTATAGCTGCTGCAAGACAAGCATAGTTCTTCTTCGCAGAGCATGCATCGAAGTTCATGGTTTCCCAACCGCACGGAGTGCCGCCAGGCACCTTGTCTGCTCGCCGCAGGCGTGCGACGATGCACTATACTTATTCGGAAGGGGAGAAAGTTCGCTACAAACTGATAGAGACCGAATCGACGGAAGCAGAAAGGACGTCACTCGTCACGGGGGCTTATGGCGACTCCGTGTTTATACTGGGGATTGAGCGCCAAGCACCTCTTTTGGACTTCGCAAACGCAATTGGACTGCAAAAAGGCAACCGCCGGTGACGATCACGTCCGGAGGGGGCGAGGAAAACTAATGTCGCCAAATAAAAATCTTCCGACACAGTCGGCGTAGGAGCCCGAATCCAGATGATAAGCCGCTTAGCGGGCATTAAGCAGAAGAAGTAAAGGCGGGCTTCGACGCACGGAAGCCAGCAGTTAGGAGCTACAGCGCCCTCCGGTGCCATGCATTCGGTGAGGGAAGAAGAGCGCAGCGAGCAGTAACTGAGCGCATTACGTGGTCCGCTTCCTTTATTTAACCTTTTATATATATATATATATATATATATATATATATATATACATACATACATACATACATACATACATACATACATACATACATACATACATACATACATACATACATACATACATACATACATATACACTCACCGTTAGCGTCGCCCAACTCGTGCTGCGGTTCCTTCCGCAAGAGCGCGAACGCAGCCATACATGCTGGGGCAGGCACCGTGGAGGGAGATGGATTTTACGACTGGCGGAACAACTAACTTCGCATCAGTATACCATCAGCACCCATTGCAAATGGGAACAACGCAGGCCGTGACTTTCGGGCGCATGTAGCACGATATAGCGACAAGCAGTGGCCACTATAAGGTTCGTGAACGTGGCTTTGATGTGTCTCTGGCTTTGCTTAATCGAACGGCCATGACCGGTATCGTACTTGTTGCCACAGGGACGGTCCTGCGCCGTGTTCGGTGTTTCTGTTTTCCCGCCTCTTGTGTGCGCATCACGCTGGTGCGTGCGACACTTATCGGTGCACAGGCGTTCACAGTATAGGGCTGCTTTATGCATGCGGCGCATTTTCGTCTTCTCTTTTTTGTTTCCTTTTCTTTTAATTTGACGGCTTTATTAGCCAACGAAGGAGTTAAGTTATAGAAAGTTGGGCGCTGGTAAATACACGCGAAGCCTCTGATTTCATCGCATTGAAGGCCTTCGCTGTTTTATTGGGACCGGCGTAATACTAGCGACTTCTGTGTAGAGGAAACAAACCTACCGCGGCGGCTGAGTGCGCTATGGCGTTCTGTTGCTCTGAGCACGAGGACGCGGGGTCGGTTCCCGCTAACGGCAGCCGCATTCCGGTGGGGGCGGAATGCAAGGACGCCAGTGTATTTAGATTTAGGTGCACGTTAGAGAACCCCAGATGGTCGAAATTGATACGCCGCACACTGACGGTTCACAGATGGTAAGCGAAAAAGGACCTGTCAGCTCCGCTCCTCTTTTATCGGCTTGTTCCAACGATGTGATTCAGAAGTTCAAATTTTCCCATCAAACAATATTCATCCAATAAATATTTCAGAGTCAGCTGTCAATAAAGCACGACATGTAAAATATTATAAGTCATATTTCTTAAACTAGAACGCTCCAGCCTGTGATATTAACCCTAAATATGCGAATTAACGCTTTCTTTTTTTTTTCTTCAAAGTTCACCCCAAGGAATCTGTGAATGGTCGGCGAAACGAGTTGTGTCCATTCGAGACAGAATTACCCTGGTGCTTTCCATCTGAAACGCGGCTCGCGCTGCGTTCAGCGCAAGTGCGGTATATAGCTGTTCACAGGAGCAAGCGCTGTCATTATTCACTGAAAAAGCTGGAGTTTCTGCACTGGCATTCTCGTGTCTGTGCTTCCAGCGAGAACGCGACTCCTTTCGTATACGCCGTTTGCACGACCTGCTGCGTTGCGCGCGTGCTGGCGCGTGCGTTCCCTCTTGGAAGTTTTTTTTTTTTTTTTTTTTTTTTTTTTTTTTTTGCTCAGCGCCTTCGCGTTGTCACGCCCCAGTTGGTTTCGTCCTGCGCGCACACCGCGTGATCCCTGCGACCTGGCGTCTCGCGGGCAAGCGACGGCGCGTTTAGAGGCCAAGTTCATTAGGGCAAACGAGGGAAGCCCGCTTCTCCGCTAATGCGTTCACTTTATCCTGCTTTATAGCGATCCTGTTACTGCCGCGTTAATTCCCGGTTCCCATCGCCTTGCGCAGGCGCGTCGTGCGGCGCCGCGTCGCAGCCGCATATGCGACGGCGCGCGCGCGCGAATGTGCCGCGCCTCGGCTGCTGATGGATGAGCAGCATTACGGCGACCGCTCGAGCGTGCCACGATAGGCCTCCGACCGCAGCCTGCGACACCTACTCGAAATTTAACCCGCTGAGCACACGGCACGGCGAGAGTCTCTTTATATCAAGCCTCGCACGCGCCAACATTTCGCGCGCCGATCGCATCACCGCGCGCGTGGATCAGCGGGCGGTTGCTGCCGCATAATGCGCGCGCCTCTCACCGCTGCCTCCGTCAGAGAGAGAGAGAGACGGACGGTCGGAATAACGTCGGCCCGCGTGGTGTGATGAACTAACGCATAATAAGAGAGAGTACAGGGCGCGCAGGATTTTCAGCGCGGCGCCCAGAATGAATTGCCGCCTCCTCCATTGCGCTTAAAGAACGCGTCACCGTTGCCACTCTGCACCAGCGGTGCGGAACACGCACCGTGTGCTTGTATTATGAACGTGTACTGTCTCGTCGGGGACACGCGCGAGACAATGGAAACAAGAAAGAATAACGGCTCCAAGCTCGCTGTCACCTGGCTGCGGTGTTGCATATTAATGGCTGTAAAGAATGCGCAGTAAAATGGAAAAAAAAGTACGACAAAAAAGTTTTTTTTTCAGAGGGTGGGGGGGGTTGTCGTTTCATCTCGCGGATGAACGAGGTTGTGCTATGCGTGCGACATGCATGAGAGCGCGGCAGGGTGCGACCATATTCTCTTGCCTCACCCAATGAATCGGGAAACGATATGAGGGGATCGAACCTTTAACTTTGATGTGGCGGCGTAAAGGTGTATAGCCTTATCTAAAGAGAGTAAATTTATATATCTGTTACGCATCGCTTAGTAATTAGTCGGATAACTGGCTATTATGACACTATACTCATTGCTGATCGGGGCTGATCACATCACATTTCGTGTTGCATTGTCTGCGTATCTTCGAATCTCCACCTTATAAATACCTTCACAGGAGGACTGCTGGACCAGTGAGATGTTGCTTTTTCACGTTTCTGAGCAGTCAAAACCTTTACTGCCGCTATTTTATATAAACGACAAAGTGCTCGTGCAGTTTTTTTTATTATTGCCTCCATAAAAGCCTGTAATTTTACATCTAGTCGATATAACAACGATAATATTTTATAAGCAGGAAAGCGGAACTCGGGGGTTACATATGTTCACGGTTGATCTATAATTTAATTGCCCTTTTTTACTGGACAAATGCCACCATACGCTCTCTTTCTTACACAGAGAGTGTCGTGCACAGAAATGCAGCCATCGCATCAGCCGGGATCCCGCGTCGTATCTGCTTGATTCTTTTGTATATGTTTTTTTACTGCTTCTGGTAACAGTGCACGAAATATGTTTGGAGCGCGATAACATTGCATCAGATAGCGGTCTTTACGCGTCGCAACTGGACGCAAGTAACAAGGCTTCTTTTATCCATGGCCTCTAGTTCGAACTGGATCGGCGCTCCTTTCGGGAATACAGTACTGGCGCGCGCTCTCGGTCCCGCCACAGTGCGCGCACCAGGAGCAGCATCGAATGCACCTTTCCACGAGCAGCTTGCTGCACGGCGTCGACGCGTGGCGAACGTTGAAACATTCCGAGCACATGCTGGCAAGCGCAAATAGAGCGTTAGCGTGGAGTGCGCGTCGCCGGGCTTTCTTAAATTGTTCGGGAGAACGCAAAGGGGGCGCGTTTTGACTGCGCGGTACAACGGACGGAAAAGGTCCCGAGTGGCGGGGGGGGGGGGGGGGGGGCACCGACGGCGCCAGTTGTGAGCTCGGCAGACGGGCGCGCTGTTTATTCTCCGCACACCCGACGAAGACACAGCAGTTCACGAGTCCGAGTGTCGGCGCTACGGCAGGTCGTCTCAAGATGGTGGACCTTATGCGCCTGTCAGCGCCTTTCGCCGCCCTGCTCAGCCGACCCACGCTGTCCGTTCCTCCCACACGCCATCGCGCTTCGCGGCGCATCTCCTCTGCCGAGTGGCGGAGACGGCGCTTCGGCGGCGGACAAAAGTGCGCCTGTCTTGGCTACTCCGACACTTGGCGAAATCAAGTTAGCGCCCGGCGGCCGCGCAGCTGCCCAGCGACGAGCTCCGCCGGTGCGAGCCCTTTGTGCCGCAGTCGGAGCGCCTTTTATTTGACACGCGAGTCGCCACTCCCTCTTGGCAAGAAAAAGAGAGAGAGAGAAAAAAAAATACTGAAAGGAAGGAAATAAAAGGGTGGAAGAGAGGAATACCATCGACAGCGTCGCTGCTGCAATATATTTGGGGCACGGGGCCGTCTCGTTGTTGGCCCGCCTGCGCCCGCGTACGTGCTCTGTGATTGCAATTCAAATTGTGGGCTAACGACACGTGTTAAATAATGCACGCGATAAATAGTGCTATCCGGCTTTTTTACTCGGGTCACACTTCTTCGCCGACGCGTTGATGTAATTTTCTTGTACTGGCCCCCACCCCTCCCCACCTCTGAATTTTACCTAAAGATTTCCTAATTAGAACAGCAGCGGTTCTATTTATTACTTCATTTAAGACTCTATACTCTCGAACGCGAAACAGCGTTCGAGTGAGCGGCATCTTCAAAGCGCGTCGCGTGTTTTAGCTCGAACAGCCTCTCCAGTTAATTTTATTTGCGCTGAAGATTTTCCTACAATTACAAATCGACAAAAGCCTATAATTATTTTAGCCACTCCTTCATTTGTAGAAAACTGGCCGGACCAGAGCACACAAGGCTTTCTGTTCGTATAACCATGCTTGTCATTGGCCGGCCGTTCGTCAGTAATATGTTCGCTATCGCGATTGGCCGGCGCCTGGTCCTACGAAGCGCACTGCCGTTCGAACTGCTTGGCGGATGAGGGTCTCGGATCATGAATAAGAAACGGAAGAGCCTGTATCGATTGTTCGCTCCTTTATTCGTTTCGACGAATCTATGCATGGTGATCTAACGCACCATTCATTTTTTTTTCGGTGATCTTATTTCTGTTCGGCATGATCTCGTGTGCATTTTTGATGTGTCGGTTCGTTGCTATGCGCAGATGAAAACCGCTTTGATGTAATGAAACGCCCTTGTCTATACGCACCCGGAACGAAGCCTTACCATTTGCTCTAGCAAATGAGCCAATCCTCAGCGCACTAGCCATTACAGTATTGATTGTGCTTTTAGCTATTATTTCTTCGTGAAGCTGTGTGCGAGCGAAGCGGACGAAAGGAAATGGTTTCACATTTTGATTGCTTTTGATCAATCAACGGCGGCGATACGCATAGATGACACATTCTTAACCAGAGGGCCTCTTCATTACGGCCTCGCTCCTTTTATGAGGCAGTATTTCAGAAAACTTACAAAATCGATTACTGTAACTTATGAAAGGTGACATGCTTCAGCTCTCAAAGGCTAAGCAGCAGTACATTCTTTATTCAACCGGCCAGGTCTCATACTCTCCCACACAACCATACGGAAAAACTGTCGGAGTTATATTACTTTCCCTTGGAATTCTAAGCACGAAGGCGTTTTTTTTTTTAATTCTCTTCTATCAGGATACAGCTGCCGCGCCGGTAACCGAATACGTGACCTCGCGTTCAACGCTAGAACGTCATAGCCCCATATATCCGCCACTACAGATGAAGTGCTGTAGATTACCTGAAGCTTTTGGTGATGGGCAAGTGTCATTTTACCATCTGTCGCAGAAGTGCCAAGGCTAAAGCGCTGGCGGCCGGACTGACCGTATAGCCGTGGCGTGGTGTTATATATATGCACTCGGTAGAGTTGACCTACTTGTTGGGTGTAGAAGTCCTTTAGAAGCCTAGACGCCTTTATACCATCTCGACTCCGGAGACGGCAGCGTCGGTACACTGCTTTAATTATGCGCGGTCTCATCGCAAGCGCATTGAAAGCTTTCGCTTTGAAAGAAATCATGAAGTGAAAGGCAAAAGTAACGCTCCTAGAAAGTCATAATGGCCGGCATCATAGTCGGAAAGTACTGCACGCAAGAGAATTTTCACTTCCATTTCCTTTGCCCCTATACCTACACGTCTGCCATTCGCGATCATGCAAAAAAAGTACATTTGCAGCACCAATGAATTGGCGCGTTTTATAAAGAAAGAACTGTATTTCTATTCGCGTGCTTGCATTTTAAGCTTAGCGGCATTGTGCTTCTATCTGTAAAGAGTGTCATGGTCAGAAAACTGAATAAATAAAGCTTATTACTCCATTTCTTGCACTCTAAGCGAATATGACTTGCCGGCCCTCTGT
Source organism: Dermacentor silvarum (assembly GCF_013339745.2). Lineage (NCBI taxonomy): Eukaryota > Metazoa > Arthropoda > Arachnida > Ixodida > Ixodidae > Dermacentor > Dermacentor silvarum. Next base: position 42,209,795 of record NC_051154.1, on the reverse strand, counting down.
AATAAAAACATAGAGCGCTGTCTAAAGAAAGAAAGAAAGAAAGAAAGAAAGAAAGAAAGAAAGAAAGAAAGAAAGAAAGAAAGAAAGAAAGAAAGAAAGAAAGAAAGAAAGAAAGAAAGAAAGAAAGAAAGAAAGAAAGAAAGAAAGAAAGAAAGAAAGAAAGAAAGAAAGAAAGAAAGAAAGAAAGAAAGAAAGAAAGAAAGAAAGAAAGAAAGAAAGAAAGAAAGAAAGAAAGAAAGAAAGAAAGAAAGAAAACTACGGCAAAGGTAGGCTACGAAAATTCTTATGAAGGTGGAAGTGTTTGCCGGCCGGCCCACAAGAGACTTGCGTTTTCCGTCCTTATATTTAGGGAGGTAAGCTTGTTTTCGACACTCACTGGTTGCGATATTTTCATTACGCACCTTGTAGTTGCTCTCTCGAGCTTAATGCCTTGAGAGTATACTCAGTTACGCTTAATTCAGTCCATAAGAAACGACACACTCGGTATAAGACATGAACTAGGCATGAAGTTTGGGATGCGGATACCGGGACACATAATATGGTATTTCTTTAAATATCAAAGCCTTCTGCTAAGGCTTAATCTTTTTCTGCACCAGCGGCAACACATTCTCGCAATTCCTGTCTTGGAAGAAGGACAACAGCAAGGGAAGTTCTTGTATTTTTATTACATGATATTTAGGAGATGTTGTCGCCTTTAATTGGTGCCGGCTACTCCTTTTCACATAGAGCTATGAAAAAAAAATTAACCTACACGCATTGAAAACTAAAAGTCGACCCCAAACCACAATAACACAAAGTCCAGTCACATAAGTACACTAATGCCACACTAATGCTGAAAGTCAACTCTTCGAAAGAGGAACTTCTTACTTCGCTTGTTTGAATAAATATTGATCTGCCATTCAAGAAGTTGGATATCCGCCGTAGTGCCCTTCCATAAACTCCCAGTTCTAGCAGACCACACAATGTATGAGTATGGCTGACTGTGTCGAAGGCTCGCTTAATTTCTAAAAAAAAGGCGCTGTTGTGACATTTCCCCTAGCTCGTCCATGTTCAACATAGGTAACGATATCCAAAATTACATCCATAGTGCATCGCCGCCTTCGAAATCCTGTCATGTGATCGGGAAGTGGTTCTGTTTGCTCACACCACCATTGCAGCCAATGTATGTCAATCATTTTCTCCATGACCTTGCATAAACAGCTCGTCAGGCTCACAGGACGAAAAGACTCAAGAGAGAGAGAGGAGTTTTACCGCGCTTCAATATAGGTGTCACACGTGCTGCTTTCCAAGAGTTAGGGACATAATCCTTTTCCCACGAGTCATTAAGTAACTCCAAAAGGGCCAATCGACCATTAGGTCCCATGTTTTGCAACATACTGTATGTAATGAAATCTGGACCCGCAGCATTCTTTGTCTTACAAGACGCAAGTGGACATTTTAGCTGAATCATAAAGAATTCGTAGTCTAATTGTACATGCTGCGACTGAAAACACGCAAGAACTTTTTGTTTTGCCACTTCAACTGAATATTGAAACTCAGCATAAGTAACAGAAGTGCTTGTTCTAGTTATAATCTTGCAGAATTCTTCAGCAATCACTGATTCTGAAGTATCCTTGGCTATTGCGAGATTTCGAAATGGTCTTGTTTGAACAACAGGGCCGCTTAATGCACGCATAGTCATCCATACTCGGGAAACCGGCGTCAGGGGAGACAACGTATTGCAATATTCACGCCATCTTTTTTTCCCCTAATTTTTGTAGTTGTCTTTGCATGACTGAGTGGACTTGCTGCGAATTTAAATAGGCTCCTATATTTCCACTGCCTCGGTAAGCACTTTCTGCTCTTTTTGTTGTAGCCCTCAAATGTTCATATCCTCCGTCAACTGATATGTACGCATCAGGAATGGGCACTTGTTTCGTACACATTTTCATTGTTTCTTGCATCACTGTTGTGAGTTTCTCTCACACAATCCACTCGACTGGACAAGTGTTGACGAAAGAGCTGCCAGTTTGTTATATCCACGTTTCTTCGTTTTGCACTACTTTTTAATCGTGGATGTGATATAAGAAATGGGAAGTGATCACTACCACGTGTTTCTGCATCCGTTGTCCACCCAGCATCGGTAACAAGATCATTAGAGCACAGTGTTACGTCTATACAACTGCAATAGTGACATCCACGCATAAATGTCACAGATCCATCATTCAATACTGACAGATTGCATATTTCCGCGGCACATTGAAGAATATTCCTGCGGGCGTCACAGGGATTACTCCCCCATGTTACGTTGTGTGCGTTAAGGTGCCCACATATGATAATATTTGATTTTGTGATGCTAAAAATATTTACCAAATTATCAGTCGTAATACGTCTCGATGCTTGCAGGTATATGCTTAAGATTGTTACACATATTTCAGCGAGATATACTTTGCAGGCTACATATTCAGGCAAATCCGAACTGCTTGATTGAATAAGGTGAGAGGGCACATCTTTTTCGAAAGCAGAGCATTGTTCTACTGTTTCCCGATGGACGAGACGATTTATATATTATGTAATTATAAATACGAAAATCATCACGTACACCAGCCTGTTGTATGCACATTACAGGGAAGCTGTATTTTTGCAACTAACTTGCAAAAATCAGCAGGTTTGGATCGAAGGCTATTAGCGTTCCACTGAAATATTACGACGTTTTCGTAACGGCTCTTCAGGATTGCCATCCGGTGGCACTGATGTTGACAGCTGACTCATTAATGGCTCCATAGACAACAGTGACGTCTGGAAGCTTGTTCGCCTGAGGTGGAGCTGTTACAATTGCTCGAATTGCAGCAAACAGCATGGGTAGAATCATCTGTCCAACATTGAGTGACACGGTGTTATCCTGGAAGGTCGATCTTACGGCCGCCGTTTGCGGTGATCGCTGAGAGGTGTTCTGAGAAGATCGCTGAGGTTGTCCCATAGGTCGTTGATATTGTTGTGATGTGTGGTCTTCAGTGGCCGTAGCAGAATGATGACTCCGCTGTCTATGGGACCCTTGTCATTGAGTGCGCTCTTGTAAGCTATTTGCTCGTCGTTTTGCTGCTCATATGAACCTTGTTTTGTTCGCAGTATGTTTGAGTCCCTTCCGAAATTTTTTCTTCATTAGTGACCTTTAAGAGCATAATGAAATATTTACTCGTACCTAACGCGGTGGCTTAGCGGCTATGGTGTTGCGCTGCTAAGCACGAAGTCGCGGGATTGAATCCCGGCCGCGGCAGCCGCATTTCGATGGCGTCGAAATGCAAAAACGCCCGTCTCCCAGTGGCGCACCGACGGGGGGTGATTCGGGGGTTGTAACCCCCCCCCCCCCCCCCCTGAGGCCGACTTAACCCCCCCTTTTGTTTAATCCCTTTTCTTTCCTTACGCATTTGAGTGCTGCAACTAAGATGTAAGACGCGCAATCGTCTGCACACTCGCAAAAAGCGCATTTTTTGACAATTTCCCGTGAAGAAATCGAAATTAGTGCTGTTTAGATGGTATTGGCAAACTGTCAACCCCCCCCCTGGCAGAGATCCTGGGTGCGCTACTGCCGTCTCCCATGCATTGCGGGCACGTTAAAGATCCCCTGGTGGTCAAAATTAATCGAAGGTCGAATAACGAGTCCTCCACTACGGCGTGCCTTATAATCAAATCGTGGTTTTGTCACATACAACCCCAGAATTCAAATATTCACTCGTACTGTCTGCGCTTTGTTCATCACTATTAATTGACTTTTTTTTTATTCTTTTTTTTTTCTTATACGCAATGCCTCACGGCTGTGATGCAGAAGAACCATAACAGTGAAATCACTGTTATGGAAAGATGCAGAAGGAGGGCAAGGTGACACATACACCTGTGAGTCCAATATTTCATGCGCGTGAACTTTTTCAAGGGCACAGAAAGTGTCGCGCGACCAAACATCGTAGCTGTAAGGCAGCTGTTAACCTTTCCCGGAACTCAACCATGTTTGATTGCGGATCACACTGAAGCGAGAAAAATCTAATATCCGACGGCGATGCGCTGGCATCTTTTTTCGACGGACGTGGAATAGGAGGAACTCGGTGTAACTTGCTAAGGCGTCAACAGGAAATTGAACTGGTGGTGACATCCGAATTGCGGAACTGTCTCTACGTCCCAGCAGTTCACGCACCGCTCGCATCGGAATACTTGCCGTGTCTGCTAATTTCTTTCGCACTTTCAAGAGAAAAAAAGAAAAGACAAAAAACAGATTAAAACAAAGAAACAAGATTTCACTCAGTGGGGCTCTGTTTACGCGGACCTGTCAAGCACATCGTTGTTCTTGCGCCACGGCTGTCTCGGTACGACTAAACGCTCTGCGCGGAAACACGTCCTCGTTCTCTTAACGAGAAAAACACGTTTTGCAACGCGACTTTCTCCTTCAGAAAAAAATAAATAAAAAATTGCTGACATCGAATTAACTCTCAGCAGCATACGCTGGGCTTTGAGAGGTACTTTGCTGGAAGTGTACAAAAATATTGTAACCTGGCTTGTAACATGGAGTGGTGGATTGTCATTGCAGGTGAACGATGCATTGCGGATTTTAATTTGTTCTGTGTTGTGTCCGGTCGTAGCTGTCATGCGTTCATGAGGTCGATGCGTTAAGTGCAGACCGCAGTCGCAGTGACTCGCTTACTTGGCACAAAAAAGAAGTGTGTTAATAAGTGGAAAACTTAGTAGATAAACGCTTGGTTGAAAAAAAAAAAGAACGGTGTAGCTTGCACTAGTGGCGCAAGGCTAAAGACACAGCGGAGCTGATCGGTTCCTAGCTGGTCCTGGCTATACGAAGTCATGCTAAGTTATACGAAGTAATGCCAAGTGATGCTAAGTTATACGGAGTGTATAAGCATTTCCCCCTACTCCGTGACATCGGGGAACGCCTCGCGGAGCACTTGCAGTCCGAACACACGTAGGAGAAGTGGAACGAAAGCTATGCACAGTGTACGGGTGGCGCGTAGCAGACGACACGCCGGGAAGACGTCACGGCGCATGCGAGTAGCGTGCTGCTGATGGGAGCTCGGCCGAGCCGCCGCCCGAGGCGCCTGCTCCAGTCACGGGCACCGCGAGCGTTCAGCGCTAATGCGGAGAAACGGAGAAGCGCGGATGGCGTCGACAGCACCTCTGCGCGTTGCCTCGTTGGTGCTTCTACGATTTGTTTCTCTCTCTCTCGCTCTCATTTTATCTTTCTCTCTCCCGAGCATAACGTGCGACGCGTGCAATCTCTCTTGCTCTCATTTTCTCTTTCTCTCTCCCGAGCATAGCGCGCGACGCGCCGCGAGGTGGTTGCTAGGCAACGCAGTGGCACGCGGCACACATTAGGGCCGGCTAAAACAGCTCCGCTGTAAAAAAAAAAAAAAAAAAAAAAAAAAACCGGCAATCCTCAGCTTGGAGCCAGCATTTCGACGAGTGTATACTTGTCTTTGTCCCTGACGAAGACAAGTCCTATTGTCGAAACGTTGGCTCCGAGTCTATAGGCTTTCCTTGTTCCTGCGCTGTTGATCGATTATTCTATAGTCTTGCTCGACTGCTCACGTATTGTATCCCTGACCAAAAAAAGAAAAGACAATTGAAAAGGCGCTCACGTGTTAACATATATGTAAAAATTACGTTGATATTCTAGCTAGTACTGATTCTGTGCTGTCTGCGGAGGTGTTGGCCTTCTTCAGCACTCACGCGCTCGTGCCATTTTTTGATTGACGTCGTGATATCTCCTTTCACAATGTGCACCATGCGTTCAATGTAATGTGAGTCGCAAATCAGTTCTGCGGAAGCCTGCAATGTGTAGGAAAGTTCATGGAAAGGAATATCGGCATCCACCTGGACTGTAGCACGAAGCTTCGAAGGAAGGAAGCTTCGAAGTTGCATGAGAGTGCGCAAAGTCCGAAACGGTTGCAAAAAAAAAGCGTAATGTGCCGTCGTTCTATGTATTTTATTGATTATTATTAATTTTATTGAATCAATAATGTTATGATTTAATAATTTATAGGCTCAAGTGTTTTTCGTGATACTTCGTGTTGTATTTCTTGCGTCATTTCTCTATCGATGTCGTCCCCAATCACCTTTACGACGCTCTGTTTACCCCAGTTTGACAATGAAGACAAAGAAGAAGAATAACAGCCACCCTAAATATCTATATAGCATTTTCATAATTTCGTACCTGATGGGCACTGAGAGGTGGTTGAAAACTCCTCGGCTGGCAGCCAACGGCGATGTGCCCTGAACGGGCTTCTGTAGAGGCAAGCGGCCGTTGTTGTTGTTTAATCGGCCCCGGGCGTAGCCGCGCGCTCGAATGGCTGCGCAATGAGGGAGCGGGAGATGGGGGCAGCGCAAGTACCCCTCTCCCCCTCCTTCCTTTGCCTGCACATTCGTGTCATCGATCCCGGCCCACCGTGCTGTCGGAAAGGGTGCCCGAAATGCCGGCCACCCACTCATCAGCCGTGCAACGCGGCCGTGCGCCACTAATGACAATATGATTCGGCTCCCCCACTTGGACAGCTGGCCGGTCTGCTCGCCAACCCGTGCGTCATCCCTTGAACCGCTCTAATTTGCATACCAAAGCTCGCGGAGTTTTTAAACTTGCGGCCGGCCAATCAGCGTACTTCACTTCACGGCTTGCATTAGGCAGGGTCGGACAAAAAACATAGACGAGAGGAGACGCCAGCCAGGTTCGCGTCGATCACTTGCGCGCCGCTTGGGCGCTCTAGGGATTCGCGGTAACTGGTCGCATTCTATGGAATACTACTTCACGAGCAGCGAGCACAGGAGCGTGGGTTGAATGGTGAGCCAACGTCACGTAGTTTTTAATATTATTATTTTTTAGATGTAAAAACATGGCCAGGTAGGTTGTGTCAGAGCCGGCTATAAAAGAAAATGAAAAGAAATAAAAATTCTAAATTAATTAAAAGAACGTGGCACAACCACTATATTATTATGAAGTGTGGGCTCCGGATTAATTCTGACCACCTGGGATGCTTTAATGTGCCCCCAATGCACGGTGCAAGGGCGTTTTTGCATTTCGTCGCCATCGGAATGCGACCTCTGCCGCCCGGATTTGATCCCGCGCCCTCGGGCTTAAAGAAAAGAAAGAAGGGTAAAAAAAAAAAAACACCACTATTCACACACAAACACAAGCACACAAAGAATGTCTCGATGGGCACCAGCACGGAAAGCACAGTTACTCATTACACAGAAGTGAAAGACTCGACACAAGTGTTTTCATGCATACATACAGTGTGTTTTCTTTCTTACTTTGAACACTTAAAAAAAAGAAAAAGAAAAAAAAAGCAAGCCTACAAAAAGTTCCTCGAATTAAGTCACTCTAGATGACATATCTGCCCAGGTGGGCATCATTTGGAATAAGAACTAAAGCAATGCGTTCACTAATTAAAATAGGTACATTAATTGCCTTCTGAATGACAAACTTTATAACGCATGTTTATATTTAGAAGTTGACGGAAATCATCACAAAAGTCTAGTTCCGTGTTTCAACATTTCAAAATGGCCATGTAGTCCGAAATTACTGGCGCCGAATGATTCGTTCAGTTTACCTGATTACTCACACGATCGATATACAGCGAAGCGTGGCTCGTGGGGAAACCACCCTGTGACTTAGTATGGCGGCGTAAAATGAAGCTTCGGCGTCATATAAGCTGCTCGTCTCGGCCCTGCCTGCCGAAGGGACTATGCATCCATTCGGGAGTTTCGCACAGCGCCATGTCGGAATAACATTGTGGGAAGACGGAAGTGCGACGGCAGTTTCATTTTACGCCACACTTTTACGTCACATATATGGTTCGGACGGAGAGGCGTGTTTTGCGGTGTCGCGTGCTTAATCAGGCAAAATGAACGAATAAATTGACGTCAGGTATTTCAGTCTACATGGCCATTTTGAAATGTAGATACACGGAGCTGTACTATTATTACGGTTTCCTTTAACTTTCCAATATGAACATGTAGCGTAAAGTTTGTAACTAAGAAGTAAATTATTGCAATAGGTTAATTATTGAATAAACTGCTTTGGTTCTTCTTGTAAATGATGTCCGCCTGGGCAGGTAATTCATCTGTAGTCATATCATTTCGGTAAATTTTGTAGAATTAAAAAAAATGTGGTTGAAGGAAAAAAAAAGAAAACATACACACACTGTATATAAGAAAAACACGTTCGCGAGATAAGACCATTAGAATAGAAGCACAATGTAGAGTAGACAAATCAGTCACTTATGTTACTTATAAGCAGCCCTTTAAGTTAGCGTCCACTAAAAATATTGCCAAGGGCCCTCACGGCATGCATCAGTTTATAAGGGCATGACCACTGTCCAAACACTTTGTCCCTGCGTGAGAGGATGTTTGTCAAATGACGTTCAAATGGTCACGCAGACGAACCCTCTGTCGGTCATATTGAGGACTTTTTATGATAATATGCTCCACTGAGGCGTCGGAGTTATCAGTGGAGTTATAGCGTAGTCCACGGCATGTGGAAACGTAGTGGCGAAATTGAGGTGAAAAACGTCTGTCCACCATGATTCACATTTATAAAACACCACCGCAACTCGGGTTCGTATAAAAACTCATGCGGTCAAAATGAAACCGGATAACTCTAGTGTGACATTTCTTATAACGCAAGTGCTGCTTCCATTGAGCGTGAAACATTATCAGTTCAACAACAACAACGACAATGACAACGGCAACAAGGACAACAAGGACAACGACAACGACTACAACAACAACGACTACAACAACGACTGCAACAACAACGACGGCAACAACAACGACGGCAACAACAACGACTACAACAACCACTACAACAACCACTACAACAACAACAACCACTACAACAACAACGACAACAACAAGAACATTTAATGCCAACAGATGCATGCTACCAAACCATCGTCACTTGCGGCATATAGTCCTCGTAAGCACTAATTTGGTACGAGAGATGCTACATCGAGCTCATGGCGGTGTGTCGTTACGGCGTTATTACATTGTTGGTTGCTGTTTATTGGTAATGATGCTTTCATAAGTACTCATATCGGAAAAAAAGAAACAGTTATGCATGTCAATACAAATTAGCGCGATAACAGTTTTTACGACAAGAGTTGCTTGTAAAAGCCGGATTGACGACAAACGAAAACAAGAGCCGAGAAGAACAATATGCGGCTTAAATGCAAAATACTTGCAGGATGTTTTCATAGTTCACTTACGCGGGTTGGACTGCGGTTAGGTTAGGGTGGAAGTGAGACGAATTTCTCGGAACTAAGAACGGCATCACATAGAGCTTCGGGCGATCCTAAAACAAGGTCTGATGATTCCCGGAAACCCGCGCCAGAAAGGCGTAAAGAGACGTCACCCTGGAAATGACGTTCATAAGTCCACAAATAGCAGGCAAGCGCGCAACGCATACGGTTTCCGCTTTTTAATGGCAGTGAGCGAACATGCAGAACTCGATGTCTTCTGAACAGCTCCTTTCTTAAAAGCTTCCACGTGTAATGCTTCTCCTTTCGCAGAACAGTGCGCTCAGCATTAGCCAGAGCGGTGTATATACAGTATAAGCGAAACAAGCTCTTGAAGTAGATGCCTTGGCTGTAACCAACGAAGGATTTATGTACATAAAGAAAAGAACGAACCTTCATCATCGTGTGACGCAAGTAAGGCGCTATGTCTCGGTCCCTCGGTCGCTACCCTGGATGTGACCGCTTACGTGAACGGCGACGCTGCGCAGCAACACAGTTGCAGCGCGTTCCTGCAACCGGCGAGACGGTCGGTAATTATTACGATGACTGTTTCGCCATCCCATCTGGCAGGCTTCCCCTCTGGCGGCGCGGCGCTCCTTGTTCGGGGTCCGCGCGCCATCCTGTGTCCTATCTGCTGCGCCGAGCAATTAACCGCGGTCGGCCCGTATATGGCTGCGGCACGTTCCTTCGGCGACGCAGAAAGGAGCCAACGGCCACGGTGGCCCGTTTTATGACGCCGTTAATATTTTCTTACTGGCGCCCGGCTCCGCTCGAGCGGAAGCTCGCCCGGAAGGGCCTGTGCTACTAAACGTGCCGCTGCAAGAAAACTGCGTCGATATGTCATAGAAGCGCGCAACGGAACGTCGGCGTGGGTGGCGCGGAGTAGTCGCGGTTGTGATGCACTGCTCCCCGCTAGGCAGTGGCCGAGGTGTCGTGGAGCGGCCGCCGGCGAACGGGGTGTTTCACGTGGCGTTGTCTGTTGGCGCTACTTCTGTTTGAACTGTTTTCGGGCAATACTAGAATGAGAACCTTCATTCAAGTACACTATACGTAACTATTGAGGTTTCGTTTATGTGAATTTAATTAGGTACCGACTACTCCTCGTCACAAAGCGAAGGAGTCCAGGAATAAAGAGCCACACACACACACACGCACGCGCGCGCGCGCGCGCGCACGCACGCACACGCACGCACACGCACGCACACAAGCACGCACACAAGCACGCACACAAGCACGCACACAAGCACGCACACAAGCACGCACACAAGCACGCACACACACGCACACACAAGCACGCACATGCATATTACGGTTACGTTTTCTTTTCTCTGTGATCCTGCGATACACGTGCAATTGAGAGAAGATTTGTGTTTGAAGAGAACAACGGCAACAAAAATTACAGGCTTTCTCATTCTTTGAAAGTGACCCAGTTTGCAGTTGTAAAATACACCTCTATTGAGGGGATGGCCTCAAGGTATGCCTGCGAAAGGAGGAGGTGAATATATCACAGCACTCAACTTTTCACACCAGGAAGTCCAAACCGGCCTCCCAGAAGTAAGAGAGGAGCGTTGTCGTCTGGCATGCTACCTTTGGCTTGGGCGGCATGGCGACGTCTGACACTTGCTGCAGTAAGTGGACAAGTCAGATGTGTCCAAGGGCTCATAATCTTGATGACAGAGGGGTGCTCAGGGGACAGCTATTGGTCGATCTGCTGGGTTACCGGCCCCGCCGTTTCGCTTCGACCTTTCCGTGACATGAGGTGTTAAGGCGGCACCCATACGAAGCCTGCGTTGCATCACTTGGTCTTTTCTGGTCAGCTCACGAGAAAAAAAAAGCTCTTTGACTCGCCGTGGCGGGAAAGATTCAATTTAGATATTTATTGTTTTATGGAACCGTTGTTCCGCGGTTATATGATATGCTGTCTTAACGAGGTTCGTCACTGGGTAAAATAAATTGGGGGCTTTATACGTTTAACCGTGCAAGCAAGACAAAGGGGTCGCAGGAAGATGAAGACCTGAAGTGATCAGCAGACTCAGTCTGGAGACTGAATCTCTCGAAAAAAAATTTTAGTAACGCTGCATGTAGACATGCACTCGCGTCCTGAACATGTTACAAGGATCGCGCACTCACTCTTCACATGTGATATCGATAGTCTTGAGTCTATCAACATCACTTCAACTTCAAAGCTCACTACGAGTGCACGAAAAAGTTTTAAACACTTGCGCGACTCAGCTGCGGATGTATGCATGATTGTAGACAAGGCCGAGAAGTGTTAATAATTGCAGCCTTGTAAAATCTCGGCTTAGCAGTAGCTTGATTTTGCAGCCGGCAACTGTGGTGGTCTGACTTAAATGTATACAGAGAATGCGCCTTTGGTTATGGTAGGTGCATTCCATAACATAGTAAGGTACGAGAAAATGTTCAATTCTGCGAGGGTTGAGTGTTCCGTGAACTTTTGCTATCAGCACAGCGTAAAAGGCTTATTTAGTCGATCACAGATCTCGCAGCTATGTAGTATTGTGTCTTCGCCGGTTGCTTAATGAAGTGAGCAACAATTAATTATAAAATATACATACATGTCCACGGAAAAGTTTACTTTGTAACGAAGGAAATAGCACGCAAATTTTGAAATGAATGCCTAAATGCCATTCCTACCCCATAACCAATGTGCAGGTGAGAGTTAGCCGTGCTTAAATCAAAGATATTTAAACCACCGGAAGTGCTGCAGGACACTGGAGATTGTCTTTTATAGGCTATGACCGCATTCTCCGTGTTAACTAACATACGGGTTCCAAGGATGTAGAACAGTGGTAATGCATAGAACTCAGCGAGAACTGAAACGATGTCTGTTTTCATACTGGACATTCCAAGCAGCTTAGGCATTTTGTTTTTGGCGTTAAATCCGCACGATACGGCACTGACAGAACGCTGAATACCAGGGGCCGTATTTTCTAACGTTCCATTGCATTCTCAATTCTTTTCTTTCTTCGCTGTTGGCTATCAAAGGACTCGCGGAAGCCCCCGCACCGCCGTTATCGCTGGGATCGACCACTCGGAATGCCGTATGATACATAAGAAAAGAAGAATGGCAAAATCAAATGGAATGTTACAAAATATGGGATCCGCTCTCTGTTGGGCTGCTAGTTCTCCCCGCCGACCTCCCTCGACAGGGAAAGTTTTTCAAACAAGCTGGCCGGATGTTTGCGGTCGAATGGAAAATAGTTTGAACTAACGCAGACGAGCGACAACGGTCCAGGAGCAGAAAGGCAACTCGCTTTATTGCCAAGAACGACTTGTTCTGATACAAAGAACGCTATGACGTCACAGGGCAGTATGCAATCTTTAATCGCACGATATCACAAGACGCCACACCAAAGCTTGCGCTACGACAAGTTAATGTGTGATAGTTACTGTCTTATCTGGGTCATTCACGTGACAATGGGGGCCCATGTGCAGACTGAAGCACGGCCGCGTCTGGCTCGCGCCGCCCTTGCCTCTCCCTGGCACAACTTTGATAGCTGGGTGTTCAAAGCTGTGTCCCGTCTTCGCCGGCGGACATCCGGAGAGATGCTCCGGCCTGGTCCGGTCATTTAGCTTGCCTGTTTTTGTGTTTGTCGCGAGTTGCGCATGCTATACGCTCGTCTTTCGCGATTAGGCTAAAGAGGTTAGCGAGATCGCGCAGCACGCACCCAAATGAGAGCTTGGACAGAAGGAGCGCCGAATAACAGCGTAGTCTCCACACAAGTCAGTGCACGCTGTGTAGCCGAGATTTGCAAATGAAGATCAACACGTCGATGACAGTAAGCGGGCGGCAGCGCATCGTGACCACAACAACTTGAAGGCTGAACATAATAATACGTCAAGCTTTTTCGCATATTCTTTGGTCGTTCACGTGACATGAATCATTCAGCAGCTTCTTGTCTAGCGACACGAAAAAAAAAGAAAAAAGAAAATGAACAAAGGGCGTTAATTAAAGCATAAGATGGATCCAAGAGCATGAAAATTCGGCTCAAGATATATATATATATATATATATATATATATATATATATATGTCTTTTTATTTACCAGAACTAGGCTGTAAGGCGTCTCTCGCTTATCCCTACACCAAATATATTCGAATGTTAAATTTCAGCATTGATTCGTCTGCAATACAATCAGTACAAGCCTAGATGGAGCACCCGAATGTGTGCGAAAAAGCGATTGTGACGAAAAGCTAATTCGAGTCTTGGTGGGTCTTAACTTGTTTAAGAAAATGTAGTATACAGTGTGACCAAGTCTATGGTTAAGATATATTCAGCGGGTTTAGGCAGGAAGTTTGTTGTACATATGTTGTATATATTGTTGTGTGTATGAGTGTCTGTATGTGTGTGTGTGTAGCAAAAAAGGACTTAAAAAAAAGGACGTGGTGTACCCACTCCCACGTATTGATGACGCAATAGATGCAATAGCCTGCCTTCATTCCGCCTCTTACTTTTCTTTAGTATACTTACGATCCGGCTACTGGCAAGTTTCGATGCATCCTGAAGACAAGAAAAAGACCACCTTTGTAACTTCTGACGAGCTCTTTGAATTTAATGTGATGCCATGTGGACTGTGCAACGCTCCGGCAATATTCGAGAGATTTATGGAAACTATTCTGCGTGGCTTGAAGCGGAACATCTGCATGTGGTACCACGACGACGTCATCTTTGGCCGCACCTTTAGCGAACATAACTCGCGTCTGGATATTGGCCAGAACTGCATCACAAAAGGCTGACCTAGTTTAAAACTCAAAGAAATGCAACTTCAGAGACCGCCAAATCCTTGTGCTTGAGCAGCTCGTCGATAAGGACATCCGTCCTGTTCTCCTGAAGACAGCAGCCGTTCAAGCGTTTAGTGCACCGCGCTCTGTCAAGGAGCTCCGTAGTTTTCTGGGGCTTTGATCCTATTTCCTCACGCCTATGTGCAACAATATACAGGGTGTCCCAGCTATCACGCAGCACGATGTAAAAAAAGAGGAACGCTGTTGCGCGAAGCAAACCTAGTGCGTATTATTTCCAGTACAGCGGAGTAACCACCAGTAATTTTTTCGTTACTGAGATTTAGTGAGGTAATTGTAATTAATTATCTAACTCCAGAAGTACTGTCCTAATTATCAAAGTGCCAATGAGAACATTGTAGAGCAACATGAAAAACTCCCGATACAGCTTTCTGTTGCTCAATACGTGCTACATAAAAGTGTTTTTCTCAGCGTGAAAGAAGCCCGCGAATACACGTAAAGTGCCTCCAGCGGCCAGTCGCGCGATAATTCTGCGTGTATTCGCGGGATTCTTTCACACTCAGAAAAAAACACATTTATGCAGCACGTATTAAGCAACAGAAAGCTGTATCGGGAGTTGTTCATGTTGCTCTATAATTTTATCTACAATTTTCTTGATGACGGCCGGACCCCAGCCGAAACGTCGAAATTAAATGTTTTTGTTTGTCTACGTGCGCCTGCACTTCTTGTAATTTATATATATATATATATATATATATATATATATACAGAGAGAGAGAGAGAGTGAGGTCATGTTGGGGAAAATTGTGGCAACTTATGAGGCTAAGCGCGAAAAATAAAAAAAAGAAGCCCCGGTAATTGACAGAACAAAAAACAGATGCCGCACTGCCATTCGAGTGCCCTTTTTTTCATGCTGTTTTCTTTTTCGAAGTATTCTGAAGTGGGGACAATCCCTAGTCTATTCCTGGTTTGGTCGGGATCTCTCTAAAATGAGTCTCTAGCTGCTGTGACAAGTGGGACGAAAGTAACTGGAGTCTTAACCAGTCACTTGGAGACATTTACAAAAAAAGCAAGCCTTAGTGGTCAACAGTACTTGTTGAATGATTGCAGTGGGCTACTGTAAAATAAAACGCAAACAATAGTAGGTCAATAGTACTTCTTTGTGATGCTGCACTTTGAAATATCCACTTGCTTGAGCAATGAGAGGCCTTCCAAGTTCCATGCGCTCGCTACTGCACGCATCTGTGCTATTGACATTTCCTGCCAGACGAAGTATTAGGCGAAATAATATGCATTTGAGGCCCAACTCCTTCCAGTACTAACAGCATATGCAACTCGGCGCCGAAAAACGATCTTTTCGAGATATCGGATGGGTGTTAGCCGTAAGTGGGTTATTTTTGGCTCTGGCGCATTCAATGTACGTGTTGCGTCGGCGAAAAGCGCTGTTGGGCTTAAACAGGCACCAAAAGTTTGCGACATTGCGTCTAGGCCCTGTTCCCCGAGAAAAATCAATACTCTTTCTCCTTGAGTATCCAATTACGTTCCATGGCCTCAGGCAAAGTTCGAGTCGTTGAATTGCGCGTTCTGCGTTACAAGTGCGTCAAAGCGTTTTTCTACACTTTTTTCGGGGCATGCAGGGATATTGAAAGAACAACAGGGTGTGCTCCTGTTGAATAAATTTTGTAAAACTGAAGACAGAAATTTATATCGTGACGTAATAATGACGACACACAAGCATGCAATCACGCAAGACATGGTAAAATTGAAAAATTAAGAAAGAAGTTAAAAAGAAAGAGAAAAGAGAAAAGCAAGCTGTTTAATGGTGGGGAACTGGTGCCCCCAAAATGAAGAAGCAACTATTTAGAGGCTGTGACTGCGACGAAATCGGTCGGCGTTTTTCTAATCAGGTGTCGCAGTTCGCACTCAGCCCTTATTTACGAGGCAGTGATTAGATGATTTTTTTATTATCGGGCCAGCGAGAAGCACGATCTGGTAAGGGCGAGCGCGTCCTGTCGCGGCATACGGAACGATAAAAACGCCCTTCGGCAAGAGAGAAAAATTCGAGAAAGAAAAAAAAAATCCTCGGGCAGAATTTTAGCAGTGCATCAATGTGCTAGTGCCGGCGTGTTGCGTCTCGTAAATATCACGAAATGTACAAGGCGCGATTTAGTCATCGTAACACAAATCAGATGGAAATAACAACAAATTTCCAGAACTAGCAGAGCTAGCAGCGCGTAGTACAGTTTTCTATTTAACAAAAAAGTAATTCGGAAAACTGGCTTAGTTTTTCGCGGTTGCCGACGCTATATTGTGTTAATAATATAGCGCATAAATGATGAAAAGTTAGCTGCAAGAGAGGGGTGGGGGGCGCAATTTACTGGAGGTGCACTTTGCTGAGTTGCGCTGCTGAGCTCGAGGTCAATCCCGGCCGCGGCGGCCTCATTTCAATGGGCGAGAACTGCAAAAAGGATCGTGTATACATAAATTTAGGTGCACCTTAAAGAACCCCACGTGGCCAAAATTAATCCGGTGTCCCCCACTATGGCGTGCCTCATAATCAGATCATGGTTTGGCAAGCACGCGAAACCCCATAACCTAATTAATTTTAATTAAATTTTATCGCAGGAGCGGTTCATGCTGCACCTTATACTGCTGTATGAGCATTGTATAGCAGCGCGCTTGCACAACAGAATAACAAAATTACCGGCACCTGTTGTGTTTCGTGTATACTCCCACTGTATTACGTCGCTTAAGTTAAGTGTACGCATCCCCCCTCTTCTTCTTTCTGCTCCACACGCTACTGCACTTTCTAATTGGAGTCGTTAGGGCTGCCTGCTCTGGCACGACGAGGGCTAAACTCTTCCCCGTGTCTGCCACAGCACAAGCAACTTCCCAGCCCACTCCCTCCTCTCTCGGGGTTCCTAGTGCGCCTCGAATCCTCTCTCGCACTTCGCGTGATTTTTTTTCCCCGTTTTATTCGGTTCCTTCGACGCAGCCACACCAAGTAAACTGCATTCCAGTTTTCCCGGTGAAGCATCCATTTACTTGAGGGCCAGCGAAAGCCTCTGTTGGCGGCTTCGGCGCGGGCGCATAAAGAGATTTCCTTCCAGTTCGTGTTTGTTTGCAAACAAGGCGAGTTTCTGACGGAGCCTGCACTCCGTTCGCTCGCCCGCACTTCCCCCCCAGAGGCAGCCGCTAAAGGTGCCTTCCGGTTGCAACCATCCGGCGCCCAAAAGTGCGCTGCGCCGCCCCGCTCAACGCACCGCGCGTCTGCAAACGCGTGGAGCCGTGGAGCGCGAGATGTCGCTGCTCGCTCATCCACCTGCGGTCTCCGGAAGCTCTTGCTGTCTCTCTCCTGACACCTTAGTGTCTTTCGGTTTCATTGCTTTGGTGCATCGTGCTTATTATTTCTTTAGTTTAAAAACCCCGACAACTCTGGCTTTGTCGAAACGAGTCCGCATAGAGCGTTGGTGGAAGCGGCGTGCAGCGAACCTTGAGAGCTTGGAGCCGCGTTCTGACGCACATGCTTACGCTCCTCGTTTTACCTTCATGTTTATGACTCGGGTATTTTGACACATTTCAGACTGCTTCTCGACTGAGCATTCGAAGAGGCGTGATAAGACGGAGACTACGCCTGACGCGTTTTTGTATTTGGAATGCCAGCTGTCGGTAATGCGCATTACTAGGAACGCCAAAGCACGGGGGTAGAGCGGTTACTTGAATTTTGCTCGATAATTTCACTATCCCGGCACTATTGGCAGTCATCAGCAGTCATAAGTAAGAGAGAGAGAGTGAAATGTTAACGTAAATTCGGAGCGCTCAGCCTATCTACGCTCTCGGAATGCTACTGCAGATTATGAGAAATGAAAGACCGACCAGCGTTAGGCCGGTCGGTTTAAGCGCCTACGCGCATAGTTTCCACGTCAGGCTGTGCATTTTCTTCATTACCTCACAGCGTTGACCAGTGAACGAACATGATACTCTTATTTCATATCTCGTGACAACAGCTCACACTTAAAGGAAACGACGCGGATGAGCGCTTACGCCTTTTTCATGCAACCTTCGCGAATGATGCGCTCTGGGAAAGTTGCCGACGAGTTCGAAATCGTGGCAATGCGTGCATTTGCAACCACTCTTTCTTTTTTTAGTCGCTCTATACTTGCGCTGACGTGCCAGATAACTGTTTCGTGTACTGGCTTGTTCAATTTTATCTAAGAACAGGGGAAATGTGCTCGGGTTGATCGCTTCCCGAAAAATTTAATCTTCTTTAGCAAAGCTTTTGTGCTGCTGTGTGTTGCGATTTTCAGCCTATAGCAATACAAAGTTATGGTATGGCACGTTAAAGTGGCGTCATGGTGTATGTTAGGCTTAACAAAGAATGACATGTATGAACTGCATGCAGGTGTTGTCTTTCAATTATGTGACCTAAGAAAAAGAAATGCTGGTGGCCTGAGGTACAACTACACTTTAATTGACCGCTCTCGAGGAGAAATCACAGGAACCGACAGATTACCAAGTACTGTCGTTGATCATACGGCAGCCTGGACGTCGTCGTACGCGTTACTCTTATCTTCACCTCGTCCGGAGTGCGTTGATCCCATAGGGCCCTGAAGCGAGTTCTTTAGACGTTGCCTCATCGATCTCCCCGCAGCGCGCTCACCTGACCCTCTTTGTCCACCAGTCTATTAACACGGCTCTAGGCTGCTGTCACGTTGAAGCTCCCTCTAAAAACTCGCAGCGGCAGCTACGAAAGCCAGCAGCGGTCAAGACACTGGCGTTCCCTGGAGCTGCTCGCACGGCGCGGCCTGTGGCTCTAATTGGCATCCCGTGGGTTGCTTGTCGCCGACGCGGCAGGGGAGGTTGGTCGTGGAGGAAAGAGGGCAGCGCGGCCGTTCGAATAATTAGGCAAATGACTCCCTTATTTGTCTTCTGTTCCTCCCTTTACTTGCAACTATTCCGCGAATCCTGGAAATGAAGCTGTGGAGCTTTCCTGTCGAGTCGCGCCAGTAGTTGTCCCGCCATTATTCGGACTCGGCCGCGTTGTTGTTGCTTTCGCCGCAGTTAGCGAAGTATTGTGTGTATGGTATACGAAGCCAATTGTATAGCTCGGCTTAAGAGGAAGCTCTAGCTCGCGGGCTCCTATCTAAATACGCGGGAAAAGAGAAATCGTTTTTCTCGGCAACCACTGCGCCATATTGGGTGAGGTTTGTTGTATTAAAAAAAAAAAGTTAGAATGTAGTGACTGTTGGAATCGGATTTTTTTTACTTAAGATATTCATTTTTAAAATAAAAATTGGCAGAAATAGCAAATATTAAAAAAACTATAAAGTTTACAACACTGTAACTCAGCCTTTAAAAAAAAGGTGTCACAATTCTGTGAGGATCATCTAATAGTACATCTAAAGCGGACAAAATTGCTATTTTATGCACTGCTTTTGAATATGCCGTTCTTATGTGAGTGTGACTTTCGCAAAACTCTTGCAAACGTTGTAACAAATTCACGTAAGCTGAAAATTTATATATCACATTTGTCCGCTTTACTTGTAATAACTGATGCAGCTTGCAGAACGGCGATGTCTGTCTTTGATGCAGAGAGACAAGTTTGTAAACTTTGGTATCCCACATTTTTTAAATTTTAAATTTTTGTAAAGTTCTTGTAAAGGCATTGAGGCCGCCCAACGTATAAATTTCGCTCCCAGCAGTCACTATAAATTAATTTTCTCTCTAAACTGCAACACATTTCATTGAAATCGGCCCAGGGGTATCTCAGAAAAGCATTTGTGAGCTTAAAGTATATTTGAATAGGCGGCGTTGAAGTTGGGGGCGACTTAAAGCTTTCTCTTAAGCCTCTACCTCTGACAAATCAATTGAGTGAGCTGGGTCGAATCTTGGGGTAGCTCTGAGCGAAAAGCAATTAGCTCAGAGGCTGAGCCACAGTGCATGAATCACAGTGATTAACGGCTGTCTCGTCTACGTCGTCGAAACAGCAGCAGCAGTACATGGTGCACGTCTGGGTAAGACAAATTTTCATTTGCATAAAGGCTCGCACGTGGTGCGCCAGACACTCCAAAAATGTCAGTCTCCAGATTTGTATGGACACCGATTGTAGGTGAAGATAAAAACTTCCTTTCTCCTTGCTATCGTGTTGTAACAATAATCATTATACTATCCAATTTTCTTTTTTTTAGTTTGTACGCATTTGGGCAAAACCACCTGCCACAGTTTGCGCGCTGTCCTGCCATTTCAGGCGGGTTACTGAAAGAAGCGGAAATTATTTTCATGAGAAATCGCAATATCCAGGTGGCCGATGAAAAAGTTCACTTACTTTTTCCGCTATTCATGTTGCAATTGCAAAATTGAAGCCGAACAGTAGTGAAGTCATGTCTGCTTAGCAGAAATCCTTAGACTAGCACCACTTTCGAGATATTCTTCCTTAATATGTGCTACGAAATACATTGGCGTTGCAATTAACAGCCTGTAAAATACGCCGTCCTTCTAGCAGTTTGGGACGATCTTAACGGGACGCCAATACATTTTTTACCACATTATGTTGAGGAGTATCTCGAATGTGGTGCTAGTCTCAGGATTTCTAGTAATTAGACATGACTGCTCGTCTTCAATTTCGTCCTTGCAATGCGTCCCCTAATGTGACTAATTTTGTAAAAATGTTAATAGCGAACGACTTAATTAGCTTCACCTAATCCACCTGATCGGGTCGAATTGCTCTATATGCTCCATGCTATCTGTAAAGAATGTGCTGAACACGCACATACAAGAAAAAAATATATACAGGAATTACCTGGTGGTATCCCACATTTATATGGCCGTGTTTCTAATTATCTTCGGGAGAACGAAGCATACGTGCCTCGGATTCATTTCGGCCACCTGGAATGTTAACCGTCCACCGAAATCTAAATGGACGAGCGTTTCTGCACTCCATCCCCAAGGAAAACCAGCCACCGGGATTCGCACCTGCAACCTCGCGATCAGCAGCTGAACGCCTTGGCCACCATAGAGCACCACGTCGTTAACGTTGTACTTGTTCCCCATTTCCTGTGCTACACAACCACTGACGTTGTCTTCGGCAAAGCAGGCTGCGTCTCACATGCATGATAATGTAGTGCTATTGTAACCTAAGAAGGGGGGGGGGGGGGCGAATTTTGCGATTTTCTGTGATAGAGAGAGAGAGAGAGACAGAAGAAAGGGGAAAGGCAGGGAGGTTAACCAGATGGGAAGATCCGGGTTGCTACCCTACGCTGTGGAGAGAGGGGAGGGGGCTTCCAAGTCATTGCGGCGTCATAGGAAACGAACACGCCGATAACGCTGCTCGGTCGGCGCTTCAAGGCGACGAAGAGGAACCAATACCGTTATCAAGGACAGATGCCGCTAGAAAACTTTGAATGCTCATCCGTGATATCACGTTCTCCCTGTGGAACGCAGGAAGTTTTCAAAGCAACCGGCTGCACAACTTAGACTCCTCTCTACGCCTTTGCATCCCAGCTGGACTCTGCCGTCGAGAAGCTACCCTACTTTTTCGAATATGGCAGGGAGTGGCCTTCACTAAGTCTTTCGCATTCCGAATCGGATGGGCCGACGACGCCTCGTGTGATGACTGTGGTAGCGAGGAGACTCTTCAGCACCTTCTCTGTGACTGTCCTCGCTACAATTTACAGAGACGATCGCTCGTACCCGCGTTAGCGTGTTTTGACCAAAGACCTCTAACAGAGGAACTTATTTTAGAATTCCGACATCACAAGCCATCGCAGCGGAGGGTGACGAAGGCACTGTTGCAGTTTTTAAGGGCAACAGACTTGGATTTTCTGTGATGCTCACTGCAATGTAAACGTCCTTAAACTCAGTGGAGCTCTTGCCTTGCTGTTTGTTATTCCCTTCCGCGTTCTAGCTCCTCCAAACTAGGTTTTTTTTTCTTTTTAATTTGCATGTAAATGAGGGTGCTCTGTAGCGATCTAATATGGAAATAACTGTGCGGTTTAGAACCTGTTCAGTTCGGCAGCAGTTCAAGTCTGTGCGCTTATCGAGCTGTGAAGAAATTAATATTAATGGCTTACGTAGGCATAGACAAGGAGAGAGTGAGAAGGGTTCTGTACCTAGGAGAATTGATGGCGTCCGGAGATCGAAGCACTTGGAAATCTTTTCCACAACACTTAGGTCTAATCTCTCCCGCTGGTCGAGGAAATGTTGGAGTTGAGGCTTTTGTGTCCGAGCTACATGTACGACCTCTACGCGATTAAACGTTAATTTGATCGATGAAATATGCAAGGTGCAACGCCTTTGCCCTGACGCTTTCGTTATCGTGATCACATAGTAAAAGGTGGTGTTCAACAAATTACATATCTCGCATACTTTTCTTGAGGACCCAACAAAGTTTCGCTAAATACAACTTCCTTCGAAAATCCAACAGCCAACTTTAAAGTGATGTTCAAGAGGACAGCAAACGAAATCCCTAGATCCAAAACCTGAACCAATGGTCAATGGTCTTCCGGCTGTTCGTGCTGCATGGAGGGTTTTCTTAGTTTATAATGCGGCAACTGGACGAAGTCCTTTACTGTGCAGTTTAGAAATGCAAGGCCTATATTCACAAAGATGATGTAACGCTAGAAGTGTTCGTAGGAGCAGATGCCAGCCACTCGTGACATTGGACATGTTATAAGCCAATTCAGCCAGCAGCCAACGCTTATGAAAGAAAAAAAAATAAGTAAAGCAGATCCCACGCACTGTGGGAAGCGATGCTATGTGAACAGTTTTGCTGGTAGCTCGCTACTCGGAATCGTTTGGGATTACGCAAAGGGTTGCCAGGTGGACCAACGTGTTTGTACAAGACGAACAGACACGTGTCTGACGCGAGCCTGTGTGTGTCACGACAACAGTGAGACGATTATGACGACGATCGTATGACGCAGCCGGCTTGATTACTACTCCGCCCGTTCGACGCGAGCTGACCACATGACAATTGTTGGGTTCTACATTGGTTCTGGACGAGGCGCAAGCGAGAGAAACACGGATTTCGATGTCATCAGCGACTACGTATCATACAATCGTTCGTACCTATGGCTATATCATGTGGTGTACGGTAAAACAACGATAGCATTCGCGCTCCTGCGATGAAACGTTAATAACCTGTTCGATCTGGACCGATCACTAACGCGGTACGACGTCGCACAGTTTCTACGTAGCGTTAGCTTCTACCAGTAAAGCTCTGGGGAATGTGACCGATCCCGGAGACCGTGCTGTCTGACACGGTGTCTCAAAGCGCGAGCTGTCACGAAGAAAGAATGCGAGAAATTGGCACGTGGTGCACGCGCCAAACGGTTCAAAGAGCTCTTTGACACGAGAGGAGTTTGCGTGCGATCGGGGCCTCGTGGTTAGAGCATTGGGCTAGTGCGCTCGAAAGCACAGGCTCGATTCCACTGGCGGTCACACATTTCTTTTTAGTGTGATGAGGCAGGAAATACCTACCTACCTCAATGTGCCTGGAATGAGGGAAAGCATTAAAAATGGTGAAAATTGTGGCCACTACGAGCTATAGTCAGCCAACTACATTCTAGAGTACTAGAACAGATAATTTACTGAAGATGGATTCGCTTTGTTACTTCATCTCCGCATTCTGTAAGCTTTATTTTGCTTTAGCACTTGCGGTCTCAATAGCTCCTTCGTTCCCGTTTTCCCATATTCTGTATGGATAGCGGCAAATGGGAACGTCGAACTTCCTGTAAAACGTAAAACCTCAGATAATGCTCAGATAATGCACTCACTCACTCACTCACTCACTCACTCACTCACTCACTCACTCACTCACTCACTCACTCACTCACTCACTCACTCACTCACTCACTCACTCACTCGCTCCGTAAACCGATCGATCAGTCAGTCAGTCAATCAATCAATCAATCAATCAATCAATCAATCAATCAAAAACAGCTGTTTAGAATATAGGAAATACTGAGGCGCATCCCCACGTGTGAGCCTGAGACTCCATTTTCAAGGCTGCCCCGAAACGAACGGTCATTCAGAAGGGCGACACATAAGCACTTGTCACAATACAGGACAAAACCAATGAAGTGACGTGGCGGATTCTTTTCGTGAATACGGGCCCAGATTTTTTTCTCGACACCGTGAAGATACTTAAATCGCACAGGATACGCTACTAGGTGTTTCTGCAATAAGACGTGACCGACAGGCAATTCAGCACCACGCTGGGACCATAGCTCTGGAGTGAGCAAACACCCTGGGTCCCACCAGGCACTGCACCGGCAATCTATGTAAAAATCTCGTAGACGACCCAACCTGTCACTTACAGTCTTGATTGCATTTCTTAACTGCCCAACGGAACGCTACTCAAATGCGTGATGAATTTCCAAGAAAGTTTATGTATGCTGATGTATGCATATGTTTATGTATGCCTCCTGCAACAGATGTGAAAGGCAGGTGAGGAGAGTAAGACACCGGCAGTCCCAGAACATGCACTTGTCATGGCACGGCCGATCGGGCGTGGTAATTGCGAAGGTATGGCTATGTGTCAAAACTTCACTGTGTCATACCGAATGCATTGCGACATAAAAACCGGCGTTGGCTCTAACTGGTCATCACGTTACGGCCGCTCCCGGCAGGGGCTTACGCCCGTCGCCATTAGGCAGCCTGACAGAGAATAAACGGGGCACTCCACCCTCTTCCGCGCTTTAAAACCAGCGCCGACTGTGCTCTTGCGCACTCACACTGTGAACGACGCCTGTGCGCGCAGGAAACGGATCGCTGGCACGAAACGAGAAGCTCGCTCGTTTCCGCGGGCAGTGGGAGATGACAAAAAAAAAAAAAAAAAAAAAAAATCGGTCCTCTTTTTCATACGCCAAGTCTCGCAGAGGGCTCCCATCGGAGCGTAGCGGGGAAGCTATTTGCCATTTTGCGGCATAGCGCGAGCTTTGAAGTCTCCAACATTAAATGAATGGGGTGACGTCAACGATACCCTACTGCCCTGAACGCGGAGTCAGCAAGGTGTTGCGGCGGCAGCTGGTTTTGACTGCTTGATGTGATGCGAGTGTGCTGGACAGCTGGCACCCTAGTCATAGGCTTGAGCGTTTACGTATTCCATTCCTTTTGAGCAACCTTTACGAGCTGTCAGATTATTACGAGTACGAAATATTTGGAAGATGTGTAACGCGGGTAATAAAGAAAAAAGAAGTTTTTGCACGGACCCAATAAAATTTGCTGGCACGAAATTCTCATAATGTTCGTCTTGGCTACGCATTTTCTCTCACTTTTTGATGCGCACGTCGGATAGCTAGAGCATGTGTAAAATATTGTAGTTTTCCCGCTCGATTTTACTGCCAAAGTGCAGCAAAAGGGCTTCCCGGATAAAGGTTTTTCACTCATGTAGTCCTTGCACATGTCCCAGGCATTTTACTGTGAGAACATGCTAAACGTGTTTCTGCGTAGTGTTGCCGGTGCGGAAGCAAGAAATCCCATTCGCGACGGAGTAGAGCTGACGGGAGGGGGAGAGACGGCTGCCATTTACGTAACGTCGCACAGCATCCGGTGGTCCTGTCGTCAGAGGCCGTCAACATCGCCGTGAGGCCGCATGTCGCGAGCGCGCGGGCGAGAATTGCGGCGGCTCCTATTCTGACCTACATCGCACGGAACAGGAGAAAAAAAAAGAGAATAAGCAGAAGAAAATAAAACGAGCGATAGAGAGAAGGGAGGTGAAAAAAATATCGATCCTTTTGCAACAGCGAGAGATGCGCTAACATTTGTTCCTTCCGTCGACACAGACTTCTTTTTTTTTCAACGTACCAGCTAAAGAAACCCGGACGAAGTGAAGAAAAAAGGCTAGAGAATAATTTGGCGGCACGCCTCCACGGCGTGGTGGAGTGTTTGCCCATCGAGCGCTAATGCCGGAGCCGCCTCGAAGGCGCCGGGTGGCCGCGAGGACCTTGCCTGTTAAGTGACGCCGGGCTGCACAAGACGAGGCGTGAGGACGCAAGGCACGAGGCAGCCGCGTCCTCTCCGACGTCCCCCACTCGCCGCCCTTTGTGATAGAGCAGCGCGAGGTGAAGCGAGAGAAAGGAAATAGCTTTCGGTTTCCTCCCTCCGTAGCCCGGCGGCGGCGGCGGCAGCCAATGCCGTCGTCGCCGAAATCTTTCTTATCCCTTCTTTGCCCCCCCCCCTTCCTCGGCGATGTTGCAGCGCGAAGCCAGTTTTCTCAGCTCGCAAAAGGGCAAAGAGCCAGAGGCGCTGGAGACAGGCGCTGTTTCGCGCTAGCGCAACAGCAACGTCGAACAGATAAAAAAGCGAGCTGGGCGTCAGGGCAGAACAGCGTGCAGTCATAGCGATACTGAGCGTAAAAGACAAAAGGCTGGGAGCGCCAAACTCTCGCACGGCGAAAAGAAGGAAGCGAGCTGAGGCGACAATGCAAAGAAGCGCATCAAAACGTGGCCAGAAACGAACTGAGACGCCAGGGAGTCAAAACAGAGAGAGAGAGAGAGACGGCGGCAGGAAAACCTCTGGTACAGATGCGGTTCTTTTGTGCTCAGCGGGCTTGATTGTACACTCCGTGTTAGAGGAATGCCTCGGACGTCTTTTTTCCCAGGCTTCTGGGACAGAGCGCCGGGCACCGGCGAAGAAAAAGGCACCCGAGGGCTCGTTATTTGGAGCCTCTCCTCTTCGTACGCGCTCCTCCTCGTTCGCCGAGCCTGCTTTCTTCCGGTGTTCCTCGACGACCCAGGCGGAGTCCGATCGAAACCAGCGGAAAGACGTGCTCGCGCTTTCGTCGTCGCCTGGCCCGCTTTCGTTGTCGTCCCTCCCGGCCGATCAGTGCTCGGTTTTTCACCCCCGCTTCCTCCTCTGCCCAGCGCGCCTACGGCAGGCCTGCCTCGACCTCGGCTCCTGGCGGCTCTCGGCTCTCACCTTCTCGCACGCCCTCTCGACGCCACCGCCGACAAGCCAACGAGGAAAGGCAAAGTGGGTGATTCGTACCGTGCGACCAGCTCTCACGGATCGCACCAAAATTTGAGGCAAACTGCTCCGCGCCTCGTCCGAGCGAAAAATAAAGCAAAACGAGGACGGCGGGAGAGACACGTCGATTTCGACTTTTGCCGTGGTGCGACACGACGGCACTTTTGGGGGCTTTCTTTGCGTTTTGCTCCACGTTACTCCTTGCGCGTTTCTCTCTCTCTCTCTCTCTCTCTCTCTCAATCCTTCGCGTGCCTCTTCACGATGTCATATGGGGCCCCCCTCTTGCGTATGGCGAAATGGCTTTCTTTCCACGCTCTTTTGGGGCGGCGTACGAGGCGTGTTGAATCGGGGCTTCCTCATTGTGGTGCTCTATTCGTCGCGCTTTGAAGGGGCATTGCAAAACCACCGAAAAGGCGCTGTCGTTTTTTTATCTTTTACACCATGAGCTTGCGTGCGCTATGCGTTTTGTTTTTCTTTTGTACACGTTTAGCGCTGTTCCATTTTTTTATATACATCTTTTCGCCGACTAATGTCAGGCATGTAATGATGTTCGCAGACGTTTTACTTACCCTTCCTCTGAATAACAGCGGGTACCCGCCCACAACATCAAAATAAATTCTTTGCTGTGTTCTTCAACGTGGACTTCGCTGAAGTTGTCTCCTGGAAAATGCTTATCCTTCACCTTCAATCGAAAGTATGTATGTATGTATGTATGTATGTATGTATGTATGTATGTATGTATGTATGTATGTATGTATGTATGTATGTATGTATGTATGTATGTATGTATGTATGTATGTATGTATGTATGTATGTATGTATGTATGTATGTATGTATGTATGTATGTATGTATGTATGTATGTATGTATGTATGTATGTATGTATGTATGTATGTATGTATGTATGTATGTATGTATGTATGTATGTATGTATGTATGTATGTATGTATGTATGTATGTATGTATGTATGTATGTATGTATGTATGTATGTATGTATGTATGTATGTATGTATGTATGTATGTATGTATGTATGTATGTTACAATAGTTATACTGCTGAAAGCGGTACACAATTCATATTTAGTAGCGCTTAGTATAGATTAGCTCAATGAAAAAATACATTAGAACAATGTAGTTTTTTTTTTCTTTGCTTGTGCAAATATTTTTTCCATACCAAGATTTTCTTTTTTTTCATTTGTTTATTTGTCTTCCTGTAAAGCGTGCTTTGCCTGTATAGCTTATATGTTACTGGGGAATGCCAAGGCTATCGGAAAGGGGGCACGATAGAATCCAATAAAGCACTAAGAAATGCTACACACAGTAACATAAGAGAGGTGACAAAAACACAACAATGTCTCATTTCAAGACGAACCTTTGTTATCTGCTTCATTTGAATATCGTACTCAAGAATTGGCTAAATTATTACCGTGAAAAAATATCACAAACTCCCCGGAGCACGGACAATCTATATAGTAGCAAAATAATGTGTCGTCAGAAACGACTTTGTATGTTTTTTTTTCTGTTTTTTTTTCGGCGGAGAAGTTATGAACCAATTTCGCGCGTTTAAGAGCGTCGGTTCAAGAAAAGGTTAGAATGAAAGGAACACTACGCTAATCCGCATGCCTTTTCATTCGGACGTATTTCTGTAGCACTGCTGCAATTTGAACCGGGTTTTAAGTGCCCAAGTATTTATACCGAAGGAATGCGAGCAAAAAATAAATATAGTTTCTTCAAATAAAAAGTGCGCACAAGCGCTAATCGTGTTTTGGCGCCCACATTTTACCAAGGAAGCCTGCTTCTTTCCGCAAGACAAAAGAAAAGCAACACGTTGAAGGCGAAGCACACGGAGTATGCCACTGCTGTTCATCATTTGGTTAAGCCGTAGCTTGTATCACAGGAAAAGACACTCACGAAATAAAGAAAGAAATCCGGCAGAACCCATCTGACGATGGCCGTCGATGCTAATGCGAATAGAACTTAAACAATGTTTTAAACAAACAAACGCATGATTTATGAGCCATCCACTGCAGCCGGGCCTTCTCTCTCGCGCTTCCCTCTGAACATGATGCGCCATGTTCCCCTCCCTTTTGTGTGGCCTCCGAGATGCGTGGCGCGCCTGGTGCGTGAGAATTAAGCGCTCGTGATCCGCGGGCATTCGTGGCACAGCGCTAAACCATCGGGCTGCAGGGCTTGAAGAACCCGTGTGACGTGGGTTTGATTCCGCCCGGCAACTAATATAAGAGGCTAATTTCATCGAAGTTAGTTGGATCTTTGTACGACTGCTGCCCGTGCTGTCTTCATCGTGAAACAGCATAACTGAGCCCCACAAACCATAAAGTTTGTTACAATATTATCTGAAGGGGAAAACTTGTGCTTCGACGATGTTATGTACACGGGAATGCCGGTATGTGGAGGCTCCGGATTGGAATCGTTCCCGGAGAGCCAGGACACCTTGGAGGTGCACCTGGCTAGCACCATGTCCGTATGTCACCATAGTTCATCCTGCACTAAAACGGCACGTAAAACGTTTTTTTTTTTATTTTACACAAAAGCATTTTTCTTCGATCATGAGGACTTGTGCTTGGATTCCCAATTATATGAAGCGTAAAAAGTGCCGACCGGCAGCTAAAGTTGCAGTATTATACAGACAAGGTCCACGCTCGCTGTGCGAAAGTTTGTAGTCTGTTTCTTGCATTTCCTCTCTTGCTTATGCACTGTAGGTGGGTAAACTTCATTGAAAGATGTAGTATGGGTGAATGAACACTTTTCATGAAGATTTTATTTTATGAACGTTTCATCTGTGCAGTCATGACCATCTTTTAGGCCAAGCCACGTTCGAGACAAAGCCTCGCACATCCATATACCGTCGTTTTTATGACGGCAGAGCACGCGTTAGGAAACTTGCGTAGGCAGTGGCGCCGCCATATTGCCCTCTAGGTAATACTATATATATATATATATATATCCCACGTCTTCGCATTCCGCGTGCGATGCTCTTACGAATTGCGCTACCGCGGCGCAGTTTTCCCATCCACTTTCTGTGGCATTTATGTTTTATTACCAGAACTAGCTTTGGGAGTGTTAGCTAGCGCCACCACTCGCAAACCTTGGCGGCGGATGTGGAACATCCTTTCTGCCGCAGGCGTCACGAGTACGTGATCTTTTTGAGGGAAGGCAACTGGTCAATAAACCTACACTTGCTACCTGAGGGGCATCAATGTTGCAGGATTCGAGACATTCGTTATGTAATGAACGCACGCGTACTGCGAAGAAGTGGGATCGTTCCCCACCTGCGGCAAGTTGTTCTTTCATCCATTTTGATTTCCCTTAATCTATCCCTTCTTTAATTCAATTAGTAAGTGCAAATAATTTCCTATATGTTGTCCTTGGTGTCATTTTTTGTTGTCTTCTTATGATATTATTAATAAAAATTGGGCCCCTCGGTTCCCTTTCTTCTCGTTCATTACATACCGAAGGTCTCGAATCCGGCAACATTGATGTCTTCAGGTAGCATGTGTGGGTTTATTGACCAGTTGCCTTCACCCAAAAAGATCACGCACTCGTGACGCCTGCGGCAGAAAGGATGTTCCCCATCCGCCACCTAGGTTTGTGAGTGGTGGCGCTGGCTAACATTCCCAGGGTTAGTTCTAGTAGTAAAAAAAAAAAAAAAACATAAATACCCCAGAAAGTGGATGGGAAAATGGCTCCGCGGTAGCTCAATTGGTAAGAGCATCGCACGCGTAATGCAAAGACTCGGTATCGTTCCCCAACTGCGTCCAGATGTTTTTTCATCCATTTTCATTTTCCAATAATTTATCATTTCCTTAATTCAATTAGTAAGTACAAGTAATTTCCCCTAAGTTGTCCTTGGTGTAATTGTATGTTGGCTTCTTATGATATATATATATATATATATATATATATATATATATATATATATACAGGGTGTTTCAGCGAACACTTTCAAAATTTATTTAAGGTTGCCTGTGGCAGTTAGCCCAATTCTAGTTCATGAGCTGGTCTACTCGAAGAGGCGGACATTACTTGCACAATAAATTGAAATGCATAATCGAATGATTAACAAAAATTCACTAATTAAGTTTTTAACTAATTACCTGATGGCCCATATTGCAATTTACAAATTGTAGCCGTGGAGTTCGCAAGGTGGATCCACTTGAAATTAATTCTCAGTTGACACCAGTTTCGAGATATTAATTCCCGAACTTTGCGGGAAAATGCATTGACGTTCCAGTTAAGTTTGTGCTTCAATGCAGAAAGCGATGTTTCGTTAAGAAACTAACTGGAACGCCAATGCATTTCTTCGCAAAGTTCGGGAATTAATATCTCGAAACTGGTGGCATCCTGAGAATTAATTCCAAATTAA
This sequence comes from Dermacentor silvarum, assembly GCF_013339745.2. Taxonomy (NCBI): domain Eukaryota; kingdom Metazoa; phylum Arthropoda; class Arachnida; order Ixodida; family Ixodidae; genus Dermacentor; species Dermacentor silvarum. The sequence continues at coordinate 42,178,414 of NC_051154.1, read as the reverse complement.
TCCGCCTTGCGAACTCCACGGCTACAATTTGTAAATTGCAATATGGGCCATCAGGTAATTAGTTAAAAACTTAATTAGTGAATTTTTGTTAATCATTCGATTATGCATTTCAATTTATTGTGCAAGTAATGTCCGCCTCTTCGAGTAGACCAGCTCATGAACTAGAATTGGGCTATTTGCCACAGGCAACCTTTAAGAATTTTTGAAAGTGTTCGCTGAAACACTCTGTATATAGAGCTGTCTTCGCTACCACTCCCAACTCTGCACGAGCACTACTTCAAAGCGAGTGATTCAGCTAATTGAGAGAGACAGCGTCGATGACGAGCACTTCGTGAAAGGCAAACTGCGCCAAGAATTCTAGATTGCAGTGCACTGAGACATGGTTAATGTGCACTTATCAGCGGTTACTACTTGCCTGACAGTCAACGAGGCCACGATATCATCAAGAAAATTATGTGCTGGCCCTTGCGCCAGTAAACACAATACATTATCATCAAGAAAATGCTGTAATGCCGCTGCTTTAAATGCACGAACTTGCACACCATTTTATACGTTATTGGGGCATTCTTGCGGCGTTGTCGCACAACACACCGCTTTCCTTTTTATTTTTATTATTCTTGTAGTTCAGGAATCAAAGCGTAAGAATTATCGGCAAAGTCGTCATCCCGTGATAAGCTGTATTCTTATGTGACGCCGCACGGCGATAACATTTGGTTGAATTAATTTGACGCGCATGCTATGATATCCTTTTCCAACAAGTGACTGCAAATTTAACCTGGCGCAATACCTCCGTTTTGTAGCAACTTTTATGTAGCAAGAAAACGTAACATGCTACACCGCTAATGCGCCATTTTCACTAAACAAATTGGTTGAAAGAAGAGCACCTAATAGGTTGCGGGAAACTGGAGACAGTATAAGGCTATACTCGGTAGGTGAGTTCTTCTCTTTCATATGAGCTTAGCTTTGCAGTCACAAATTTCGTCATGAGGCGTTAATAGGTAAGTACGAATATTGTAGCGAGTGCATGCAATGCTTTGCCAAATTTAAGCCTGATCTGACGGCTGCGCATCTCAGGTAGCATGTGACGGTTACATCCCTTTGACCCTATAGAAAATGTACGTCACCGAAGCAAGAAGTGTCACTTGAGCTTTGCGCAGAAACTTGGAGTAGAAATAAAAAAAAAAAGAGAAGTCAGTTTTGCCCGACAGGTGAAGCATTGATTGCAGTTTTATCGGCCGTATAAACTTGTAAACATTAGCTTACTAACTAAATTATCAAGCATGGTGTCCGGCCCGCACACGCCAACATGAACACATCTCACTCGATGACCCCACACACTCGCTGTCAAAACACTGGAGTGAGAAAGCGCACCAGCAGCAGCGAGCGAATTGACCTTCGTGCTGCCTCTCGCTTCAACGCGAACTAAGCGGCGAGAACACAGCGCACACGAAGCTATCTGCACTCGGCGCACTCTGTCCCCATCGCAGATCGCTTTCAAGATAGCGCCTGCGCGGCCACCAGCGTAGAACGCCCTCCGGGTTGTGGTAAGGCCTTCCTGACTCACCAGGCGTTGCACATATCATGTACTGCTGAAAATACAATACGACTCTTTTATTCAAAGAACGTAGGCGCAGATACCTTTCGTGTGTGTT